>NC_044913.1:30862036-30952515 GCF_001633185.2 Quercus lobata
TTCTCTTTCTCTTTTCCAAAAATATAGAAAATATGGTATATTTTATTAGATTTGATTCACTTTAATTCTTAAATCAAACATACCCAAACAAATGAATACAATAGGGATAGTTTAAAGGGAGACATTGATAGAATTGGTGTCGGCCTACATTGTTATGCTGAGATGACAACCAGAACTGGTTTGAAAGGTCCCATACGTGTTACGCAAGCCCATGCAACACAAATTGCAATTCATTAAGTTGATACTATTTGAATATATATATATATATATATATATATATATATATATATATATGAGAAATGATATGTCTACAACATTTTTACAACAAATCCTAAGTGGCAGGTTGTTACTGGTTGTTATTTTTGGGTTAAAAAAGTAATCTTAGTATTAAGTTTAAATTTGAACTAATAACAACTAACCATCTGTAATTTGTTGTAAAAATGTTGTGGACGTAACATTTATCTATCTATATATATATATATATATATATATATAGATCTTATTAGACTAAAATACATTTCCAACAAGTACAATCTAAAGTAGAGTGAGCCCAACTTAACTTCCCCTTAAGGAGAACATAATCTAATGAGGGGGATGAGATACTCAAACCATAATTCGTATTATAGGGAATATCACTAATCCTTCATTGACTGCCTCTAGTCCCGAAATTTTATGTTCTTATTATATATCTGAGGTTTTTAATATTTTTGCCTTGTCTATTTTTGTCTATCTTAATTTCATGGATAAGCAAACATAGCATATTACACAGTTGATCTTATTCTTGACATAATTGATTTAAATGTAGATGTGGGACTTGTTTCTGCCATAAATGTGAAGAAAAAGACTCCATTGGAGTTTGCTACTGGATTCTCCTACTCATAGGGGTTCTAGGTTTGATATGGGCATGCCATCGTTTATGTTTTGGAATAAAAAATATTTACATACCCGGTTTTCTTTTGCGCCATTGAGCCTGGAATTTAAAAAGCACACGTGTAAGAACTCTAAAGCGGCACCAGATAACGTAATTTTCGTTTTCTAATAATTGACAATCTTGCTCCCATTCTCCTTTCACTCTGATTTTAGTTAACTCTGTTCCTCCTCGGTCCGGGGAGAATTTCCGGGTTTTATGGGCATCCGGATACGAGCAAAAGGCAGAGCTCTTGGCAATTGATTGAAGCTCTGCATGCCCAATGTGAGATGCTGTGGGTAGTTTGTGGAGATTTTAATGAGATTTTGCATCCAAATGAGAAGTTGGGATGGAGGGAGAGAGATGCAAATCAGATAAGGAGTTTCCGTGAAGTCCTTAGCAGATGTGGTCTGGTGGATTTGAGCTTTGTGGGGCAGAAATTTACTTGGTGTAATGGACGGCATGGGGAGCAACGCACACTGCTCCGTCTAGATAGAATGGTGGCTAATGAAGCTTGGCTCCTGCTCTTTCCAGAGGCTAAAGTCTTCCATATTTCGATGTCAACATCGGACCATTGTTTGCTGGCTTTGTCCCTGAACAAGTTGCAGCAGCAGAAGAAAAAGAAGAAAAGATTCATGTTTGAAGCAATGTAGGTGAGAGAGGCTGAGTGCAAAGAAATTGTAGACATGGCTTGGAATTCGTATACAGAGGACTCAGATATGCCTATCCAGGAAAGAATTGAAAGGTGTCAAAGCAACCTGAAAGGGTGGAATCAGAATAAATTTGGGAATGTGGCTAAGAATTTAAAGCAAAAACAAGATCGCCTCCAACAACTTGAGTCCCTTAACATGCTTCACGATACAGCAGTGGAGATAAGTGCAGTCCGCAAGGAGTTAAATGAGCTCTACATCAGGGAAGAAATTATGTAGAACCAGCAATCTTGGGTACTTTGGTTGCAACACGGAGACAAAAATACAAAATTCTTCCATGCTTTAGCCAGCCAAAGACAGCGGAAAAACAGATTAGGGGGTTTGATGGATGAAGGAGGTATATGGCAGGAGGAGCAAGGGGCGACAGATCATCCTGGATTATTTCTCATCAATATTCAGTACAGACCATCCTTCAAATTTTGGAGCAAGCCTGGAGGCAGTGAACAAGAGGGTGACCCTTGAGATGAACAATGAGCTACTGGGAAGTTTTAAAGCGGAAGAAGTGTGGCGAGCGCTCCGACAAATGCACCCCACAAAATCTCCTGGGCCTGACAGTATGTCTCCCATTTTTTACCAAAACTATTGGAATATTGTTGGTGGTAGTGTTTCCAATTGTGTATTGCAAGCTCTTAACACAGGGGTGATGCCTAGGGATATTAATAATACATATATCTATCTAATTCCGAAGATCAAAAACCCACAAAAGATAACGGACTATCGGCCAATTAGCCTATGTAACGTGATCTATAAGTTAATTTCGAAGGTGTTGGCAAATAGATTGAAGAAAATTCTACATGAGGTGATTAATGAAGCACAAAGTGCTTTCGTGCCAGGGCGACACATAACAGATAATGTGGTGGTAGCTTTTGAAACTATGCATACTTTTGGCAAAAGGAAAAAGGGGAAGGAAGGCTTAATGGCCATTAAATTGGACATGAGCAAAGCCTATGACCGGGTAGAATGGAAGTACCTTGAGATCGTTATGAGGAAGTTGGGGTTTTGTGAGAGATGGATTTCCCTAGTTATGATGTGTGTGACCACGGTGACCTATGAGGTACTCATCAATGGGGAACCTAAAGGGAAAATCACACCTACGAGGGGGTTGCACCAAGGCGACCCTATTTCTCCCTATTTATTCCTCTTGTGTGCGGAAGGGCTGTCTGCACTGATCAAAAAAAAGGAAGATGTGGGGCTGTTAAGGGGGGTGGGAGTGAGCAAACTTGCGCCATCGATCTCACACCTTTTCTTTGCGGATGATAGCATAATTTTTTGTAGAGCTACAATGGAGGAATGCAAGCAGGTGGCTGAGGTTTTAGACACCTATGAGAAGGAGTCTGGGCAAAAGATTAATAGGAATAAAACATCCTTGTTTTTTAGTAAGAATACAAGGGCTGACATCCAAAGTGGGGTGAAGGACATGTTTGGGGCACAGATTGTTCAACATCACGAGAAATACTTGGGTTTGCCCCCGATGGTGGGTAGGGAAAAGAAAAAGGCTTTCAACCGTATTAAAGACTAGATAAGCAAGAAAATAGCAAGGTGGAAGGGGAAGCTTTTGTCTAATGTCAGTAGAGAAGTCCTAATAAAGGCGGTTGCACAAGCTACTCCTACCTACACCATGAATTGCTTCAAGCTGCCTGATTCTTTATGCTCGGAAATAAATTCTTTGGTTGGGAGTTTCTGGTGGGGAAAGAAAGAAAAGGCTCGGAAGATTGCTTGGGTTTCGTGGGAAAACCTGTGCAAATCAAAGAAGGAGGGCGGCATGGGTTTTCGTGACTTGAAAGCCTTCAATCTTGCACTCCTAGCTAAACAAGGGTGGAGAATTCAGCAAAGTCCTGGCTCCCTTCTCCACAGAGTGCTTAAAGCGAAGTATTTTGTAAATTCCTCTTTTTTGGATGCCCAGGTGGGGAAAAGACCCTCCTATATTTAGAGAAGCTTGATGGCAGCCATATCTGTGTTAAGGGATGGGATTCGATGGTGTGTGGGTGACGGAAAGAGTATCAAAATATGGAATGACGCTTGGCTTCCTTCTACGGTGACTAGTAGAATTATTTCTCCCAAGCCTGCATTGGTTTGTGGGGAGAATGTAGCCAACCTGATGGTTCACGACAAAGCTGAATGGAATGGTGATTTGGTTAGGAGTTTCTTCATTCCCTTTGAGGTTGAGTCCATCCTGAGTATTCCTATTAGTTCTATGAAACCAGCTGACTCCCAGATTTGGGCTAAAACCCCCAATGACATCTTTTCCGTCAAGAGTGCATACAGGGTGGCAGTTCGGTACCTTGAGGTCTCAAAGGAAAATGGAGGTGGCCCGTGCTGCTCCAATACATAAAAAATGGAAGCCATTTGGAAGCTTGGATGGAGTTTAAAGTGCCCAAACAAAGTTAAGCATTTCTTTTGGTGGGCTTGCAAAAATGCTTTACCCACGAAACAATGTTTAGTGCACCGAAAGGTTATTAAGGAGGACATGTGTGACCTTTGTGGGGAGTGTGAATCATCAGGTCATATTCTTTGGGGGTGTAAAGTAGCAAAAGAAGCCTGGAGTGAGACAAGCTTCAAGCTAGACAGACTTGACTGCCCCCCAAAGGAATTCCTCAATATGGTGTGGTTGCTAATGGCTTCCTCAGGTGAGAAGGATTGGGAGAAGTTTGTTGTCACGGCGTGGCTGCTTTGGAACAACATAAATGCTGTCAGGTTTGGGGGTAAATGCAAGAATGGGAAGACCATTGAAGGGGAAGCAAGGATTTATATGGAAGAATTTCGAGCGGCTTGTCTAAATGTGGGCCAAAAAACCCAGCCAGCCACTCGAGTTAAACATTGGACTCCTACTCAAGGTAAGTATAAGGTAAACGTTGATGCAGTTGTGTTTAAGGAGCAAAGGTGCTGTGGTCTTGGGGTGGTCATTAGAAATGACAAAGGACAGATGATGGGGGCATTATGTAAGAAGGTTGCTGCGCCTTGGGGAGCCTTAGAAGCCGAAGCAAAAGCTGCTGAAAC
The DNA here is from genome assembly GCF_001633185.2 of Quercus lobata. Taxonomy (NCBI): domain Eukaryota; kingdom Viridiplantae; phylum Streptophyta; class Magnoliopsida; order Fagales; family Fagaceae; genus Quercus; species Quercus lobata. The sequence goes on from NC_044913.1 coordinate 30,866,651, forward strand.
AGGTATTTTGTTAGCTTGGGACCTGGGATTGAGGGACATTATGGTGGAAAGGGACTCTCAGTTGGTAATGCTTGCGCTAAATGGTTTTGGTTTCCCAGCTTCGGTCATCCAAAAGGTGGTTGAAGGCTCACAGAGGTGCCTTAGCCACTTTAAGTCCTGGAGGGCTGATCACGTCAACAGGAATAACAATAGGGCTGCTCACTTACTTGCTAGGAATGCTTTGCATGTTGCTGATTGTGTTATATGGGTGGAGGACACTCCCCTTGTTATTGAACTCCAAATTCAAAATGATGTACTTTTAATGGACCTTGGTCCGTATCAATGAAACTAGTTATATGTTTGGCAATCAAAAAAAAAAAAAAAAAAACTCTGTTCCTCCTTTACCTTTTTACATACAGTCATTCTTTTGCTTTGTTTTCCATGTATTACAAAAAGGGTTTAGCTTACCTCTAGTATTTTTTAACTAGACATGAACTTTTGTTTTAAATATACAATAACTAGTGGTAGTGAGTTTTAATCTCCATCTTTTATATAGTTAGTGGGTGATGTAGCAGTCTCTCATCTATCTATATATTACTAAAAGCTGAAACGTAGCGTTTAATGTTGCTGCTCTCACGTTGCGCCACATCAGCTGCCATGTCATTTTAAAAAAAAAAAAATGGTTTCCACTACTTATTTATTTACTTCCATTATCATCCTATAATAAATCTAGCCTACTACTTATTTATTTACTTCCACTATAATAAATCTATATAATTAATCCAGCCCACCTCTTATTTATTTAGTTCCATTATTAAGCCCAACCCAAAGTCTTTTCAGTTCAGCTTTAGGGGTTTTTTTTTTTTTTTTCAATTTTCCTATAATTGCTTTTAACATTTATTTTTTTTAATATTTACACTTCCTTAGCCTTTCTCTCTCCCTGACCATTTCATCTCCCCACTACTTCTTCAATCTTTCTCCATCCCTTACCTTTTTATCTCCCCCCTTATCTTTTCATCTCCCCACTACCCTCTATATTAATCTCATTCTTCCTCTTTCCTTTCATCTTCCTTTTATTTTTGTCTCTTCTTATTCACACTCTCTTACTATAAATTTGTTACTATATTTTTTATTCTATGCATAGTTTTCCCTCACAAAAAAATGGTTTTCTCTCTCCATCTCTCTCTCTCTCTCTCTCTCTCTAAATTTTTTGGTGGATTTTTTTTTCTTGCATCTCTACTTTAGGTTGATAATTTTTTATATTCTTTAAAACTCTATTTTGGGTTAATGCAATTTTGTTTTGTTTTTTAAATTGTTGTTATTTTTTTTTATTCTCTTTGATTGTTAAATGTTATCCTATTGCGTTCTAAAGAATTAAATATAGCATATAAAAATATAATATTATTCTATTACATAGCATGATTTAGATAATTTGATATTTATTTTGTTACATAGCATGATTTTTTATAGTGCTCAATTTAGATGTTAAACTATGAGACTACTAATTTTTGTTTATTTTCTAATCCTTTGTGGCGGACAAAGTACTCTTAATAGTTGTATTAGAAGTACTCTATAATGCCATTTATTTAAAGAAAAGCAAATGTTAGCCAAACAAAAATAATCAGATAGGTGATAAATTTTATTTTTAAAGCAATTTAATTCTTAGATTTTTTTAATAATTTTTTATTTGATAATATGTTTTGGGTGGCCAAAATTATAATTTCTACAAAGAAAATAACCTTAATAGATTATCAAAAACAAAATTTTATCCTAATATTGGTTCAATTAATCATTGTTAAGTTTTATTAATTTTTTTTAGTTTATGTTTTTTTGATGTTTTTGATTGTTTCTTTATTGCATTTATGATTGTTCCTATAACAAATAAAAATATAATTACGAAATACATTACTCATTATTAGATTAGTTTAAATTGTAATTTTTTTTTTAATAAAACTACCATAAAAATAATTATTACGTGCAATGCGCGCGTTCATGGCTAGTTAAAATAAAAGTAGATTCCAGTTAAAAAAGTACTGGAAGTAAGCTAAACTCTTTCAAAAATTTCTATTTCCTTCTTATATGGTTGTGGTGCTATTGAATTGGGCAACATTTAGGAGTCCATATGGACTGCCACAAGGGCTCAATTTTTAACAAAATTGCAAAACGCTTAAAAAACACTTATTTAAGAAAGAACATGTATAGAGAAAGCATAGAATGAGTCAACAGAGCCTACTATAAGCAATAACAAAAGTACAAGAACCTCAATCTTAATAGCCTTATTGTTGAATTGGATGCTAAGAGTGTTGTTCAACTAATGAATAATGATTTTGCCAATATGCTAATGGAGCCTCTTTTGACTGACTATTGGACCCTTCTGAGAGCCATCCCCAACAAACAGGTTGAACACACCTACTGTGAAGCAAATTGTTGCGTAGATGCTTTAGTTAGAGTTGGGGCTAGACGTAATTTCTCTTTTGTAGTTTTTGTGGAACCACCGCCGGTGGTGGAGTATCTGTTAGCTAGTGATAAAGCTAACACTTTTTTGTAATAGACTTGTTGCTTCTAATATATAAGTAGCCCTTTTTGACCCCCCCCCCCCCCCAAAAAAAAAAGATGTGAATCTTATATCTAAGTGCAACGAAATCTCACAATAATAAAAGCTAAATCAAGCTCTGAGCATATTCTAGTTAGAGGAATTGTGATATGATAGTAACTGAAAATAACAAGTTCCAGTGCAAGATTAGTTTTTGGTTTCTTATGTTTTTACTTGTTTTCTTAGAACCAAACAGAGGAAGATATTGGAAGTAAGGGATCTCTGAGAAAAGGAAATGCAGATATATATATATATATATATATATAGAGAGAGAGAGAGAGAGAGAGAGAGAGAGAGAGAGAGAGAGAGAGAGAGAGAGAGAGTGTGTGTTAGGGATTTGAGAGAGATGATATCGATCTCACGATTTAAATTTGGGTTTTTAAATTTTTTTTATTTTTTTATTTTTTTTATTTTTTTATTTTTTTTATTTTTTTATTTTTATTTTTTTTTATAATCTCATGTAGTAATACAATTGGTAGTTTGATGTGATATTAAAAATATTTTTATTGTTCTATTTGACATATCAGCCTTTTCTACTCAAAGGAAAATGATAAGGACTAAATTGACACGACATTAGAAATGATAAAAATCAAATTGATATATGGTGTAAATGATATAGACAAACTTTGTAATTTATCCTAAAATAAATAAATAAACACCTACCAACATCCTTCACCCCCTTAGAGCATTCGCATCCAGGTTTCTAAAAAAATATTTATTTTACACTCTAAAAGCTACTTTATCTATTTTACCAATTCATTTTACAATACATCCAACATCTCATTTCTTATTTTTGCATAAAACCCAATAAAATAATATAAAAAACTTCCAAAACTTTTCCAATAGTTCTTTCTTTGTCCTCATTATTCAACTATAGGAATGGAATTCAGTGTTTTTAGTTTACTTGTAGGTCAACACGTACTTTATCAGGGCTTATACAAGATTTGGAACAAACAAACCTCAACTGAATTTAGGAAGATCCACTTAAATGCTAGAGTAGTTCTACCACCACAGCTCGCTTTTCTGACTCTGTACCAAAATGGCATTCACTCCGGGACTAGATTCTAATCTATCAAGCCTGGGTTGCTGAAATAATTACAGCCACAAAGAAAATTGCCAAACCAAATAGACCAAAGTGATCCCATAGGCTGCACTTTTTAGACTGCTTGAAGGTGTAGAGTTGTGTGAGAAAGAACCTGATAGAGAAATCAAATTATAAAATTAAATTAAGAAAGAGAAAAAAAAAAGTTCAAATCTAATTTCAACATTTTGTTTACAGGACTTGTATTCAAACACCGGGCATAAAAAAAATTTATTTCAAATAAAACATGTAACTATAACTAAGATTAAAAGCAATTCGAAAGATAAGAACATTTCTACTAATTGTGAGTTCTTAGGCCCAAAATTTCAAATTTCCTGTGAATCAAAAACCTAAGTTGATCATCGCAGAAATTCACAATTATTTGTACTCGAAAGCAAGGGAGAAAGGTCCAAAAAATATGTACTTCACTGGCATCCAACTAGTAACAAAGAAAATCTGGGGACTTACCATTGGTGGAAGATCCAGGCGGGGGTGCAACTGTAATAAAAGAGAAAGAACAAAGAGTGTCAGATGAAACAACCATAACATGCATATAATATTAGCCAAAAAAACTTACCAGATAAACTAAAAAGAATTGATGTACAATTTAGGCCTTCGATGAAGTCATCTTCAACATTATAGTCTAATTACATTGATCCCATGTTAATCCTTTTGGACCTTTCCCAATTGCCCAAACTATTCATCTATGAATTAGCCTTTTTAACCAGTTCACTCACCAATTGATGAAAAAGCAGTAAGCAAATTTGAATAGTGGAGAAAGTTGAGGAAAGGAAATGCTATCAAAATAACCGTAAACAGCATTTGGAGAAGCCTATCATTGAAAACCCCACTGAAACCTATAAATTCTATCATGGTTTTTCAAACAGGATGATCAACTAAAGGACATGGACAACAAGATCCGGATCAAATGGAGGTCCATTTTAAAGCAAGGATTTGAGAGAAAAATAATTTGGTAACAGTTTTTTCTTTTACCTTTTAATTTTTTCTTATGTACAATTTTTTTTTTATTATATATTTATAATTCAATAATTACAAAGGGGATGGAAAGTTTGGACCTTAGATGTGTCACCAAGAAGTTCTAACCAATTGAGTTACAAGGCTGTTAGTTATGTACAAGTTTTTAAAGTCCTACTTTCTATATTTACAGGGTTGAAATTTGTCTCTCCCAACTATATACAGCTATACTTAAAACAACATTCCACAAATAAGTTTTTAACAAAAAGCTTTGCATTTTAATCCCAAATGAAATGTAGAATATATCAAAAAAGAAAAACAGTAACCCGAGATCTAGGATTGAGGGTAAAAAAGGAATGTGCATTCAAATTCGCAATATTGTATAGAATAGACTGTAGTAAAAATAAAATAAATTTGTTTTTGTTGTGCCACATCAATCACTTATTTTTGACACTTTCTCTCGTCTTACAATTATACTTCCTCCAACATTTCCCTATCACTTTTATCTTTTTATTTCCCTATTACTCTATATTGTAACATAACAATTCCTTCATCCCTTCATCCTCCATTTATTTTGACTATTCTTCTCACCATTTTATTTACTATAAAAATTGCTATTTTCTTTTCCATTTAATCTATATTTTGCCCATAAAAAAAGGTAAATACTCTTGCTCTGCTTTTGGTAGATTTTTAATTCTTTATTGCATCTTTGTTCTAGGTTGATGAATTTTTGTGTTGAAATCTACTTTGGTATGATGTAATTTGGTTGTGTTTTAATTTGTTATCTTTTTTATTTTCTTCTCATTCTCATATGCTATTTTATTACGTAGCATCACTTGGATTATTTGGTGTTTATAACTATACATTTTTGAGTTAATTTTTAGATTTTTTGGAACTAAGAATTTGAGTTTATATCAGAATACTATCTAGATATCTATGTATTTTAAAGTTCCTTTTAGTTATTTGAGTAATATAAATTCTAAATATGTGATGAGATTTGATTATTATGATAATCTCCTTAAGAGTATGAGAATATTTTTTTTTATACGTAAGAGAATGAGAAATCTAAATCATTAATTTGAAATATGAAAAAGTTTTGTTTTACAAAAATAAAATAAAATAAAGCATTATACAAAATGTTTGAAGAATATAGATCACTTCCAAAAAGAATCAATCAAACACACCCAATTTTCTTTAAAAAAAAAAAAATCCAAAATAATAGAATGATCTATTTGTAGAGATAAAGAAATGGAAAAACTTTTTAAAATAGTTCAATTGTTAAGAAGAAGAAATTATCTTTAATCAATTTTAGAAAATAAATTATATATTATACCACAGTACAAAATAATTATATTTTTCATGCATCGAGTGAGCTTGCGACTAATTACTCCTAAAAAATCATGCAAAATGAGAGAAAATTAAGTAGAATCTTTTTGTGCCAATTTCAATATTTGACTATCTAGTCTTGAACTCCACATGCAGTTCAGAAAATAAATATGTGAAATAGGTATCCGATACTTGATTACTAAATCTCAACTGGGAGAATATCAAACATTAAAATTCCATTAAAAACTTTTATGAATGACATCAATCAATCAAGCCTAGAATTTGATAGCTTTCATCCTAAATTTAGGCTAAAAGAGAGAGTAAAAGAAAAACATAATGGCTTTATAAGAGACTGTAAAAACAATAAATTTAATGACACAGTAAGTTTAGGGATACAGTAAATCTTAAAAAAAATTGTCTATTCATAATACATGAAAGATTTGTCATTATGGCCATAAAAAATTGAACCTCTATGAAACCAATTCAAAATTTCTAACAAAAAATTCAGATCCATAAGTTGAGACTCATAAGTTGATACTGACCAGTCCAGATCCATACTTTAATGAGTTACATCTATTACTTTTCAAATACAAGTTCAATGGTAAAATTTGGAACAAATTTTTTGAATTTTGTGACATCAGAAACTTTAAAATATTAGAAAATTATGGTGATGATGACGACAAATAATGACAGGCAAGCATTTGATGACACAGTGTATATACAAGATTAAACGCAAAATCATCTTATTAAAAAAATCAACCAAAAAAATTAAATAATATCAAAACTATATATTCAAATAAAAACAAATCAATTTACATGTCATAACTCACGAAACAGCTAAAAGTCTTGTAATTCAATTGACACATTTTAATATTTCTAACAAAGATATCTAAGGTTCAAAATTCTCACACCAACTATTGATGTATAAAAAATAAAAATAAAAACCCACAAAGCACATCAATAATTCAAATGCAAGCCACTCTAACCCAGGAAATAAAGACTAATACCACCAAAAATAGCCATATAAAACTGAATTCTAATTAAGCAGAACTAAAAACAAAAACAAAAAAGAGAGAAGAAGATCTGAAAAACCTTTGCATGCTGACTGCTTAATATCAATACCGCACTCCTTAGGAAGCTTCATGAGCTCCACCGGGGTAATGTTGAAAGTCTTCAAGAGGTCATTATGGGCTAATATGTCGCAGAGGCACTTGAGATCATTGGTGATTGTCACCTTCAATTGCTCACAGCATATTGCCGGTGCAACATAGGAGCCCTTCAAGTATGGTTGACAAGGAGCGAGGTTCTTCAAGCATGGGAATGATTCAACACCCCCTGAAGCTGCCGGCCCAAACACGTCCGAAGTTATTTGAGAGAAACCCACAATAAACGAGAACAAAACAAGCAATGTTATAATATGCTGTTTGTTGGAAGCCATGATGTTAATTTTAATGAGAACACAAACAAGGGGGTGTTTCTGTATGCAGTATTATGTAAAGAGCATTGAATACATAGATGGAAACTGCAACTATCTATGCAGGTTTTAAGAGTAGTCTCTCTTATAAAACAATTTCACAAGCCTAGGGGCAGGCATAACCGCATAACCGGTAACTCTTAAAAGTTTGTCATTTAGACTTTGTTGTGAAATTGTTATGAAAATATTGTGGCCGTAGCTTTATTCGGAATTTAAATATTTGTTTTGGAAGTTACTCCTATTTCCTACTCTGTCTCTGTCTCCATTAAATGACCATTATTTTTTTTGAGAAAATTATTTAGTACGTAGTGATGTGGGAATGAAAATCTTTAATATCATATTTTGTGTTCTACTTTATATTCCACTAATTGCAGTATACATGTACTTGATTTTTGTCGAATTATTTTATTAGTAAAGTTGGATCCATTGTGATGGTGACATATATCTATTTTTGATCACATGTTATCATTGCAACAGATTTAGTACAGTGAAGGTACTGGTCTTAAGTTTTACCCTATATATTAGCATGAACCTTAGCTATAGATTATAATTTAAGATTCAAGTGGCACATTTTTTAAGAGGCAACTAGATTCTCTTCGCTTAGCATTTCACCTCACCAAAATCAAAAGTTTGCATGTATTAATTAATGGACAAAATTTAGCTACAAAATTAGTTGCAACCTAATGCTACAATCTTACTCAATAAAATAAACATTACTACATACATATTTTGAAAATCTAACTGTTAAATTGCATGTTATTTATGCTCTTACTATACATGTCAAATTTTATGTCAATTGAATATTATTTACTATATGATGGATAAAATAGCCTTATACACTTTTCACCCAAATTATATAGCCTTATACCCCATTCCCAAACTAAATAAGGAAATGCCCTTTTTTTGTAACTCGATTTTCTCAAAATTGAGTTAAAAAAAAAAAAAAAAAAAATTCTGGAGCCTTATAGTGACGTTTTTAAGGATCTATAGTGACGTTTTAAGGACCTATAGTGGCGTTTAGTAACTCAATCTCCATGAAATCGAGTTATAGGCAATAAACGTCACTTTAAGGCTTAACTCGATTTTGAGAAAGTCGAGTTTCAAAAGAGGGACATTTTCCTAATTAGTTTGAAAAGGGGGCATAAGGCTATATAATTTAGGTGAAAAGGGCATAAGGCAATTTTGTCCACTATATGATCTATAAGTTTATGTTTTATGCATAATTTTAAACAAAAAAAACTTGCAATTTAAACAATTATTGATGACATAGTTATTGATTTTTAATTTTCTAGAAATTTTGTAAGCATGGAGGATATAAGAAGAAAATATAATCCAATGGTAGATTTGTCAAAATTTACCTCAAATAAAAAAACATTAAGTAAAGTTGTAGCTTATGGCTACAACCAATATTGTAGCTAAATTTTGTCCTTAATTAACTGCCATACATTAATTAGTCAAATGCATTGATTCTCATGTATTCATTCTTTACTACTCCCTCCGTCCCAATTTGTTTGTATTGTTTGAAAAGTCAAAATTTTTAAGAAAACATCATTTAATGTCTTGTCTGCCTTATAAAAATGTATAAGATTTCAAAACTACCATAAAGTAAATTTATTAACTTTTTTTTTTTTAAAGAGTTATTCTTAATGAGATAACTAAAAAGGTGCCCCAATTCGATTGATTTTTTTAAAATATTTGTCAGTTTTTTTTTAAATAATTTTGAAAATAAAGTAGGAGCATAACAGGAACATTAGTAAATTAATGATTTCTATTTTTAGAAACAGGACAATATTTTGGGACATTCCAAAATAGAATAAATGACAAATAAACTAGGATGGAGGAAGTAGTATTTAGCCCTTGCATTGCATGAATGTTTTTATAGTTTTTTTCCCAATTATTATTATTATTATTATTATTATTATTATTATTATTATTATTATTATTATTATTATTATTATATATATAAAACTGAAGCTTTTGAAGCTTCTACAATTTTCCACGTCAGCACGATATTAAAAAAAAAATATATATATTAATAATAAAACTTTTCTAAACCCTAAACCCGATGCTGTGCTTCTTAAATCTAATTTATTTCTTTTTATATATACTCCCCTTTCTCAAACCAAATCCTCTTCCCCGATATAATTTTGAAACCAAAACCCAGACCACCGTCGGTCCTCCTCTCCCACAGCTCAACAACTCCACCTTCTCCAATAGGCAAAGATAAAGAACAGAGTCTTGCCTTCACTATCGGTCTACTGCCACCATCAAATGACTGGAACTGCTGCAGGTAAAGTTTTTTTCTTGTCCCTTTATTGAGCGTTAAATGTGATTTAGGTTTAGGTATTGTGGGTGTATTGGTTTTGATATGGGAATTTTGTGTTTTAAGTTAAGGTTGTTTTCCTTCTCATTTGTCGTTCAGATTTTTTGCTTCACTCCCCATAGAATTTTGACTACCCAATTGAAGATTTTCATCAATTTTGTTTCATGGTCGACTTTTTGTTTTCCTTTTTCCCTCTATTAGAGGAAGGTTTTTGCTTTGAATGATGTTGGATTAATCCGGATGAACTATAGACTTTAAATTTCCTCTTTAATTTGTATGATTTGTTCTTTATATGTTTTTTACTTGTTGCTACTTATTAATTCATATAAGAAGATGTAGTTTATGCCTTACGGTTACAAATATCAATATAATTCTTTTGCATGGTTTTATTATAGCTTTGGAATGGCTCTTCCCATGAGGAACTGTTACATTAATGGAACTGAATGAAGGTATTTTAATTGGAACAAATGGAGTTTAACCAATCTATTTTTATTTATTTATTTATTTTGGTAGGTAAAGATAAATTCTGATGATGGGTTTCATTGGTAATAAAAAGAGATATTTGGATGACCAGTTTGAAGTTTGAAGATTTCAAGAATTGCAAGATGACAACATGTACATTTTGTGGGCAAAGGTTGCTGGCCAAATCTGGTGTGGCATTGGGTTACATTCATGAGGTAACCTTCTTTGAGATAAGACTATTTGGTGGAGTTATGAATTTTGGTTATCCTTCTCTACATAATGGAAGATAGTATCACTGCTCATTCACTAAGCAATATTCCCCTAATATGAAACTATTTTTTAAATTACAATTAGAGAGATGCAAATCAATTTTGAACTTATAAATCTATTCCTATTCAAGAATAACAGAATCATAAAGTATAGTGATTATCTTTTCTTTCTTTTTTCTTTTTTAAATAGTAATTCATTTAAGTTTAAACATTATTTGCTGGGACTACGACTTCACAATGCTGAAATTGTCAATTTGAAATAAGGAGATTTATTACACCATAAGAAGTTATACTTGGTTCTTGATATAGATCATATGCTATAGAAGAAGAATATTTAAAATAAAAAACAAATTTGCAAGGTATTTCTGTTACCTTTATATTTTATTGTACTTTGGCAGTGTGCTTAGCATTTTGTATATCTTTGTTTTCAAGTATCATGGTGACATTCCATCTTTGTTTGTATGATCATCTCTAATAAGCTTGGCTATATACCATTGTAACTTGTCATGTTGTAGAACTTTTAGAGGTTAACATGAATGATTACCGTTACTGAATCTGTTGATGAGAGTTTAATTTGAGTGCTTTCAATTTGTCAATAGAATGTTTAGATTTCTAACTAAAGGTAGGGAAAACTTTCAAAGACATGGAAAGAGTCTAGAATTAATGAACATAAAAAAAAAAATTAAAAATTTAATTGAACTTCCTCTTCTTTTAACGAAGGTAAGGCCCTTTATTCACACATTTTTAAAAGAAGAAAGCAAAATGTTTGAGATGTACATTTATACAATGAGTGATTGCCTATCGGCACTATGCATTGTAATTGGCTAAGCTACTTGATCCTCTAGGAGAGTACTTAAGTGCTAAAGTGATTTCATGTAAGCATGGCACCCAATAACATCAAAAGGGTCTTGATATCTTGCTTGGCCAAGAAAATGCTTTATTGATTCTTGATAATGTAGAAGATGTAGGTACATCTATGTTTAATTGAACATCTCTGTTTAACCAATTTATTTTCACTTTAATATGATAATATTTGTTACACATAATACTTTCGATCTTACTGTTTTACCCACTAAAAGAAGAGGAAGTTCTTTCAACATTAAGAGTCCTCTTATTTGTAGGGAAGAGAGTCAGATTACGGAAATGGGCAATTTCATCATTATTTGAAGTATGTTGTAGTTTCATTCTCAAAGGTTCTTACTACATCATATTGAACTGGACCTGTTTGTGTTTTGAAATTAACTTGAACTCTTATAAAAAAGACATGGTTTTGTATCTACTTTGTGTGAAATACCATAAACAAGTAAACTTTAACTTTTCAGCTTTAAATTATAAACTTTTTTTATTCACTTTGGTTTCTCTTTAGTCAAATTGAGAAGGGTGAAGGAAAATTAAAAAACAAAGAACAAATACTTGCTTATCGATTTTATGATATGCATACGTGTTGATTGTGACTTTTATATTGTAGAATGATGAATAGAACTGAGAAGTAAATATGACATTGTTTAGGAGCCAATTGAAATAGTGAATAAGCCTAAAGGTTGCTTCTAATGTTGCTGCACTTGGATTATTCAAAAGTTATGTAGACGTGTTTATGCATTAATATATGATGTATCTTTTTGGCAAATTTTACATATTTGAGGTTCTTTTGTAAACATTTTTTTTTTTTTTTTTTGGTTCTGTGTATATGTGTAACTGTTTTTTATCTTAATTTGTACCTATCACAAACACATCATTTATCCTAATACTTGAATGTCTAGATGAAGGATTTGCACTTAATCCATTGAGACCAAATTCGATCATGCAAGTGATTCTGCTACCAATTAATAATAAACTAGACTATAACATGAAATTAATTCTTTTACCTAATTTTGTAGTCTAACTTGCAAAATGATTCTAATTTTAGAGTTGATCTCATTTTCAGTAGCTTTCCTGTGCATCGCACGGGTTAGCGACTAGTCTATATATATATAAAACCGAAACTTTTGGAGCTCCCACAATTTTCCACGTCACCACTATTTTCCTTTTATTTTTATTTTAGATTCTTTTTAATTTAGGTTTTATATCTTATATATTTATTATTTCTCTTTAACATATAATTATCTTATCAATTGTTACAATAATTTAGTTTAAGTAAAACTCTATTAGATATATGTTTTAAGAACTTGAAAATTCCACTTCAACTAAAATTCTATAACAAAAATTTCAAAAAATATAAACCCCTACTCTTTTTATTTAAGTATTTCTTTTTCACGTATTATTATTATTATTATTATTATTATTATTATTATTATTATTATTGTGGGGGGCAATTCGATCAATAGGCCCATTAAGGTCAAGATTGTTGGGCCTGTGGCCCATCCGAGGATGCATATCCATCCGAGGAGTCCTAGTCCAGTCATAAGGTAATTACTGAAGGGGGTGGTATTCAATATCACGAAGGTGAGGTGATATATTAGTCCGAGGACGCCATACTCCTCGGCACTGTGCGTCCGAGGACGAACTGGGCACGGCCTTGTGGCAGCCGGGCCTCAGAATCCTGTCACCAATACAGATAGGATCACAGACCAAGGGTAAAAGGGAAAAGATAAACAAAATATCTGTAACCACAGCTGCCTCCGCATTAATGACTTCTCAACCAACACTCTGACCGCATTAATGTGGAGGTGATACCTGAACAGTAAAGAGGTAGCCTTACAGCTGCCCGTAGGAAGTTCCAGGAGGTGCTGGATGGGGACAGAAAGAAAAAGAAAGAAAAACATAGACAAAGAGAAAGAGCAAAAAGAGAGGAAAGGGAACTGTACCGATTACAAAAGAAAAACGATCGTTGTGCCAACTTGAAATTTTGAATATACGTGAGAGTGAATCTTTTTATTATACAAAAGTTAACCCAATTCTTTACACCCACGCTCTACAAATCATATTGTTTGGGCCTTTTTACGTGCAAACCCAATATTGTTACGGGTTGTTACGAATCGCGTCCTTACAATTATTATATATAAAACTGAAGCTTTTGAAGCTCCCACAATTTTCCACGTCAGCATTTATTTATTTATTTTTTCTATTTTTTAAATTTCTTTTTTTAAAAATTTTTTTTTTCTATTTTTTAAATTTCGCTTTTTTTTTTTTTTTTTTAAAAAAAACCCTAGCTTTTGTGCGCTCTCTCTCTCTCTCCGCTTTGTCTTAGGTCCTGCCGTTTCCCCTTTCTCTCTTTATTCCTCAAACCTCTCCCTTACAAGCCATCACCATTCGCTTAGTTTAAAGCTTTATCTCAGCTTGCTTTGCTCGCTCTTCGCCGATTTTGGCGTATTTTTAGGTAATCTATACGATTTCAAATTGGATCTGAAATTTTCTGCATTTTTTCATTAAAAAATATACAGATTGCATCAGATGGTTGAATTAGAACTTTGTTTCAGAAAATTAGGGTTCGTTTTCTTCTTCTTCTTCTTCTATTTCTTATTTTTTGAGATTTTCAATCAAAATTGCATAAAGTTGATTTTTTTTTTCTTTATCAAACCTAGGGTTCGATTCGATTAATTAGCAATCGATTAATACTGAGTACTTCGACTTTTTGTGTGTGTGTGTGTGTTTGGATCTGTAAAACTTTTTGTTGATTTGAGTAAAATCTCTATGGATTTTCTAGGGACTAGAAATTTAACTAGGGTTTTGTAAATTTTGTTCCGTTACTGATTTGCTTGATTCTGATTTCATCATTTTTTTTTTTTGGATTTTTTTCGATGAACCGTTTGGTCTTCACTGCTCATTTGATCTATTGAGTTGATTTTGCTTTTGAGTCCGTTTGATCTGTATGTATATTTATGTTCTGTTTGTGTGTATGTGTACATACTATTTGTGATTTTTTTGGTATAAATAGTTATGTGGTTTGGTATTTGCTGTTTCATATTTTGCAGCAAAGTGAAAAAAAATCAAGTTAATGCTTCTATGTCATCGTAAGATTTTTTTTTTTTTTTTTGGTAGATTACTTCATGCTTCCTGAATCTCATTCGAAGTAATTTGTTGATTGATTGATATTTTTTGGCAACATGTAAAACCCAAAAATATGGAATCATTAATTCAATGAAAATTATTAATGCAGAAAGACTGATTGCACAATTTTTATGAACATTTTCTATCAAATGTAAAATAGCATATATAGCCACCAAACACTCTACAACTGACATGAAAAACAAACCAACATAAGACAATATACAAAGGCTGAAATTCAGTGCCACCAAAATTAAGCCTTTAATAGAATGGAATGAAAAGCTCTGTTTGTATAGAGGATAGAATGAAGGAAATGAAGGTCATATTACTTGAAATTGATTTACTTAATATTGGGTTTCTTCCTTTTAAGACTTGTATGAGCTTTATTTTAGAATTGCTTGAATTAGTGTAGGATATCTGTGGCTGTCAATACATGAGGTGAAATTAGCCTAATAGGTAGTTTGCTTAGCTACAGGCTATTTGATTAGCATGGGCTTTAGGAGATGATGACTAAAAGAAATTGACCATTAACCCAGATTTTTGGGTGCAAATTGGTTACATATGCATAGCAAAAACAAAACTAACGAATGTGTGTTAAAAAGGTGACCGTCATAGTAAAACAAGCATATATGTGTGTTAAATGCAAATCATATTCATTTTAAAATATAATGTTATAGTGGCAATATAAGCCATGCATTACAAGGTTTGTCACATTTTACACTTAGAAAAAATAATGCAGCAAAATGGTTGAAATCATGACGAATCCAATCAGATTTTAAATTTATTAAGAGATTAGTAAGGACTCTATAGATGTTCACAAATTCAATGGCCCACCACTACAACCAATGGATCAAATAGATAATTAAATTGCTAGGATAATATTGATGCTACATCTTGTGCTACACTATCTATAGAGGTTTGCTTTGGTGTTTCAAGTTCTACAGCTAAATCTAGGCATGTACATTCATTCGTTTTACAAGTTTTTGAAAATAACTATTAGTATGTGTAAGTACAAGTATGGTGGAAGATATGAAGCATTCATTTTTAACAATTTTTTTTTCTTTCTATTTCTCCTATATTATTTTCGTGAATAAAAGGCAGTAGAACAAATTAAGTTTATATACGCTACACAAATCTGTTTGAGAAATTTTGGCTCTTTCTTTGTATTCAATATTTGAAGTTAGGGTATGTAGATTAGTAGATATATAGTTTAGTGATCTAGGGAGGTGGATGAAAATTGTGACTAAGATACTTGGAAGATTCTTCCAAACATTGTGCTTTCAACTGGGGTGAGTAATTGGTTGCTATACATAGAGCTGAACTTGGAAATTGGTGCTAAAATATGTTCGAAGAACTTCATCTTTGAGACTTATTTAAGTTTTTATGTCTCTCCTCTTTCAGATAATGATTCAAGTAGTTGATTCTTCAAGTGGTTTTTAGTTGAAACTGATGTAAATTACGTATAGTTTTTGATAACGTTTTAGAGAAAAAGAATGATTGAACTTTTACTTTTAGTTTTAATATAGAGCTATATTCCGTTTGCAATGAGATGCTAACTCAAATTCCATTGATGACTTACATCAGTCCCCTCTCTATACCTGTCATCAATAAGTTATTTATGGAATGTTTTCCATATTATCATTTGACCCTTTTCAAGTTTTATATAGGTAATTTCCATTATTAGCAAGTATGCAGCCATGAAATGCAACAATGACTTTTGTTCATGAGCTACAATGCCACTTGGGTTGATTACTTGATGGACAAAGTAGTCTCTTAATAGTTCTTTTAGCCTTATCTTTTACTATGAGGTTGATTAATTATCTTTTTATTTAACTATCCCGTGCATCGCATGGGTTAGCAACTAGTTATATATATAAAACTGAAACTTCTGAAACTCCCACAATTTTCTACATCAGCACAATATTAAAAAAAAAAAACATAAACCCAAAAAAAAAAAAAAAAACTTTTCTAAAACTAATATATATATATATATATATATATATATATATATAAAGAAACGTTGGTTAAAGCTCCATATCATAAAAATTCTATGATTAACCTACTACAAGTCTACAATACCCAATCAAAGCCAACTCTATGCTATTTTAATTTAATGTTTAATTAAAACTTTAAGGAAGTTTAAGGAAATAGGTTTATGAAGTATTTCATTTTAACACGTTGTGGACACTTGATAATGAAATACAAAGAGTTTGTTTCATGTACGGAACAACAAAGACAAGGATCATGGTTATACATTAATACTATATGTAAATGTAACAAATTTTTCTCTTATATTTCTTTGTTGTGTAGTCACACTAACATATATATTTTTATAATTTTTAAGCTCTTAATATTTTGATTCTTTTCAATAGTTATAGGTTTATAGTCATGAACTATTCTTTAATCTTTTTCGTAAGTCATTGCATGTTCAAACAATGACTTTTTTTTATCAAATTGTAACACAAATTGAAGTTATACAAGAGCAATTCATGTAATAATGTAGTTTCTTAATCAATTTAAAATTTTATAAAATCATTTTAGTTTACCACACAAATAGGTAGGTTCCCGTGCATAGCACAGGTTAGCGACTAGTTCTTATTATAACTGAAACCTTTAAATCTCTCACAATTTTCTACATTAGCACAATTTTTAAATAAAATTATTTTTGTTTAGTCCAAACTTAATAAGGAGTGAAACTCTATCTTTCTAACAAGTCTAACTTAAACTCAAACTCATTATTATTTTTTTTTTAAGCAAAATTATTTTTGTTGTTTAATCCAAACTTAATAAGAGGTGAAACCCTATCTCTTTAATAAGTTCAACTTAAATTCAAATTTATCATTATCATTATTAGTCTATAGTAAAGTTTGTATAACAACTGTTGTTGCTCAACAAATTCAAGCGATATTGGATTTGGACTACGACAAGATGTCTATGTGCCGATTATCGAGCACATCGTGTACTATTGTTTATGTGCCCCACTAACCATTAATGCGGCACGAAGAATGATCAACTTCAGAGAAAATCCCATTGAAAAAAAGATGAAAAAATTAAATAATACTATAGTACTAATGATACCTAACCAAACCAAAAAAAAGAAAAAGAAAAAAAAGATTATCTATATATATATATATATATATAAAACGAACAAAATTATTTTTGTAGTTCAAACTTAATAAAAAGTGAAACTCTATCTCTCTAACAAGTTCAACTAAAACTCAAACTCATTATTATCATTTAAAAAAAAAAAAAAAAAGACAATTTTGTTTAGTCCAAACTTAACAAAGAGTAATACTCTATCTCTCTAACAAGTCCAACTTAAACCCAAACTCAAACATTGATAATTTATCTCCAAATTTGTGAAATTAATCATGAACACTATAAAAGTAAAGCAAACCCCAATTTGTTTGTTTGTTTGTTTGTTTGTTTTTTTTTTTTTTTTTTTTTTTTTTTTTTTTTTTTTAAGCCAATTAGAGGTATGAGCTCTTCTTATGTTATTTTCTTCTCTTCTATGTTGTTAAAAAAAAAAAATAATTTATTTTATGTATTTTTTAAAAAGTAATTTTTGTATATGAACCACCAAACTCTCTTTAGCCATTTTTTACAAGATAAAAAAATTTGCAATAATTGAAATTATTCTTTTGAATATAACCCATCTTTCTCTTTTATTTCTCTATTGTTTAGTCATATATATATATATATATATATTGTTTTGTTTCAATAATTTCTAAGTAGTGATCTGATTATTTAATATTTTTTGATCATTCAGAAGTTTGAATATCTGAATTTTTGAGTTATTTTTTTTGTAATATTTGAAACTATTTGATAAATTTTTTGTAAGTTTGACAAATTTTTTGTAAGCCATTGCACGTTCAACCAATGACTTCTTCATCAAATTGTAACACAAATTGAAGTCATACAAGAGAAAATCAAGCAATAGTGTAGTTTCTTAAATTTTTTATAAAATTATTTTAGTTTATCTCACAAATAAGTAGGTAAGCGACTAGTTATTATTATTATTATTATTATTATTATTATTATTGTGATGCTTGGAAGATCTTATGCAAGCACTAGTGTTATATAACAATATTAAGTAGAAGTAACAATTGTAAATAACTAAAACATAATTATAATCAAGGAAAGCAAGATGGTTTGAGAAAAGCATGTGTGTCATCAATTCATGTATCCTCATATTTCACATTTAAAAAATAATTACACATTTCTAGTTTCACTGTAATTTTTTTTTTTTTTAATTTTACTTGAACTACCATAAAAAATAGATTTTATATTTTTATGTAATTGTTATTGTTATTATTATTATTATTATTATTATTTAGACTACCAAAAGTATTTATGGGAAGAAATTAACTTGTTTCACTATTTTTGTCTCGTGGAATATATATAATATAATAATTCAAATGATAATGAATAATTGAAGATAGGATTTTAAGTCTTTTGAAAGATGTATAATTCTTTTTAAGAATACACGTGTATAATTATATATTTTATATACAACTTTCCATGGTGTAACCAATAAATAAACCAATGAGTACGTAAAATCAACCAATAACCATTCATTTCTTTCTCATACATAATTTGTGGGCATATAGAAAGCAAAATTTTAATAAAACAGGGTCTGCTACCTACAATGGAAATTTGGTAAACCAACAAAAATAAAAAGTAAACATCATGCAGATATCATCAATAACTAAATAGTACAAATTTTGTACCTGAGCATGATCACTGAAAATGTTCCACTTTGATTTTGTTTAATGAATTCCAATCTGCACTCTAATTTCTTTGATTGAGCAAAGGCATGAAACTTAATAAATAGGAAGGACAACATTGCAAAGACAAATAGGTAAACACGTACGAAGGAAAGAACTTTGAATAATAGATATTTAAAAAAGAACAAAAATACCCTTTGTGGAGCAATTGGAGATCTTCCTCTTCGCTTTCACGATGAGGATAATGATCACTTTCATCATAAGGTGGTCATGGCACAATTTTAGCCATTATTGATGCGGTACAACATTTGTTAATTAATGTATTCTTTTCAGGGCCAAGTCTAAACCATTTCGTCAAACACTTTGAGTAAGCAATCCACCAACAAAAAATGGACAAAATGGGCTTTTGTCCTTTTCCACAAAACTAATTAGCCTTTTGCCCTTCTTCCCAAACTAAATAGGGAAATGCCCCTTTTTTAAAACTCGACTTTCTCAAAATCGAGTTAAAAAAAAAAAAAAATCTAAAACCCTATAGTGACGTTTTTAAGGACCTATAGTGACGTTTGAAGAACCTATAGTGACGTTTTATAACTTGATATTCACAAAATCGAGTTATAGGCAATAAAATTGCCTATAACTCGATTTTATAGATATTAAGTTACGAAACGCCACTATAGGTCCTTAAAAACGTCACTATAGGTCCTTAAAAAGGTCACTATAGGGTTTAACTCGATTTTGAAAAAGTCGAGTTTCAAAAGAGGGGCATTTCCCTATTTAGTTTGGGAAGAAGGGCAAAAGGCTAATTAGTTTTGTGGAAAAGGGCAGAAGCCCATTTTGTCCAACAAAAAATAGATCGATGAATTGGATTTCAAATTTCTGAGAGAGAGTTGATACTTCACTTCAAGGCCGGCCAATACAAAATAACAGCAGAGGACACTGGGCACTGCTAATTTTTTTAATTTTCAAGGCTTTGTTTTAGGACAAAATGGGCTTCTGCCCTTTTCTACAAAACTAATTAGCCTTTTGCCTTTCTTCCCAAACTAAATAGGGAAATGCCCCTCTTTTGAAACTCGACTTTCTCAAAATCGAGTTAAACCCTATAGTGACGTTTTTAAGGACTTATAGTGACGTTTTTAAGGACCTATAGTGGCGTTTCGTAACTTGATATCCATAAAATCGAGTTATAGGCAATTTTATTGCCTATAACTCGATTTTGTGAATATCAAGTTATAAAACGTCACTATAGGTTCTTCAAACGTCACTATAGGTCCTTAAAAACGTCACTATAGGGCTTTAGAAATTTTTTTTTTTAAACTCGATTTTGAGAAAGTCGAGTTTTAAAAGAGGGGCATTTCCCTATTTAGTTTGGGAAGAAGGGCAAAAGGCTAATTAGTTTTGTGGAAAAGGGCAAAAGCCCATTTTGTCCCTTTGTTTTATTTACACAAAGAATTAAAAACCGAAAAGCAAAAAGAACGAGCAGCCATGAGTTACACCAATGCCTAAAGAAAATGAATAGCTATGAGTTGCAAAACGTAAAGCACCAAGTGGCAAGTGCAAATGAATTTCAAAACAAATGATGAAAGGTCTATAGTAATGAAATACATAAGGACGTGCAATCTAATACCTGCAAGTCTGTAACTAATTATTTTGAAGTAATAATTCTTTTTTATTTTTTTATTTGAGAAGATTGAAGATCATGAGGTTAGGTTGATTTGATATATCAGGAGTGAGATCTAAAGTCAGGATCAAAACCTTAGTATGTTGGGCAGCTGCATTTAATGTTGATGGAACATATATTTTCAAGATAGAATTCATAATTTCTCAACGGAGATATAAAATATTCTTTTGAGATAAGTTTAATAGGTTTGGTTATTCAGAGTGTTAGGCCCAATCATTTTAGTAAGGAGTTACTAAAGTATATATTTATGAAATTGGATATCATAAATATATGATAAATAACTTAAAAGATTAAACCAGGTACTCAATGATTAAGATGTAGTAATCTTTAAAGTGGTAGTCAACATTCATGACTTTGTATTATTACAAATATTTTAATGAAGGGGTTGCATGTATAATAAAGTCTTGAGATATAATTTATTAATAAGGCCTAGAGTGCTATTATATACATATAGTGGTATTGAATATAATTAATAGTAACTTTGGACTTGTCAAAAGTTGATAGAAAAGCCAAAACCCAAAGCCCAATAGAGCTAGAGTCTTATTTGTTCCCTTTTGATCCAACTGCAAGCCATATACTAAAACCCAATTGGAATGACCCAAAAGGCCAGTCCAATTAGATATTCAGTTAAATATAAGGAGAGAAACATACAGAATTTCATAAGTGTGTGTTTCATAAGGAATGAAATGGTGTGTATGTGAATGTAAGCCGCTCTCTTATTCTTCTCTTGGAAACTAATTAAGAGACCACACTTCTTGGGCATCAAGTGGAATTGGAGTTAAGATTAAAAGTGTTCCCAAGTACTTCTAATATATATATATATATATATATATATTTTTTTTTTTTAATTTCACCGCACCAATGTATGCTTTCTTATTCTTAAATTCTGAAACTTACATAGTACATGTTATCAATTGCGATTGAAATAGATCTATTAATTTTCCGCTATATATATTTTGTATGCGAAACAAACATGTATTTTCCCAACAAATTGAGCCTATACTTAAGGCTTGAACTTAACTTGTTTTTTAAACAAATGAACATAAACCAGTTTTTTGTCAAACTAAGCTCGAGTTGTTCATTTACAGCCCTTACAATGCAAGGTAATATATATATATATATATATATATATATATATATATATATATATATATATAAGTAATAATGACAAAAACTAAATGAAAAAACTATTTTTTTAATGGATAACAAAATAAACATGCCCCAAATTTTTAACCATAAAAACCATTATATCTTTTTTTTTTATAAATAGTAATAGGGAAAAAAAATCCTTTGCATTTCAAAAACCCTAAACATAATTAGTAAATCTGATCGGAACTTAACCTAGTAGATTGTGGCTCACTAGTGAAACTATACATTTAATTAAAATTTTGAATAAAAATTAAGAACATGTTACGTACCAAAAAAAAAAAAAAAAAAAAGGAAAAAACGGTAGTGCTAGTAAAAATTCGAAAGATCAATTTTAAAAGTATAATAAATATATACGTATATATAATATTCACAAAATAAAAAATATTTAATTTCTTTCAAAAAGAAAAAAACTTTTACAAATAAGATTTACTTTACTTTTTACGTATTCTTAGGATCCTCTATTTGGTAGAGTTCTTTAAAATCCTCTTTTTTTCTTTTTCTTTTTTTCTTCTAGAATAAAATGTTCAAATTATGCAATATCACCAATTCAATGAACATATGTTTTAAACACTCCTAAAATTAATGACTTATATATGACAAAAAAAAAAAAAGTGAATATTAAAACAAATGAAACTTTTATTTTTTATTTTTTTATAATAATTCTAAATTATTGTGGCATTCCAGCTGAAAAACATATTTAAACTATAGCCCATGACAGTCTTGATACAGTAGATGCAGCACTGTTGGTGCCTTTATTCTTTGCCAGCTGAGCTAGTTCGTGTGCCACTATGTTATTCTCTCTTTTTGTATGCTGAAATTTTATTGACCTAAAGCCTCCCAATCCAGTTGTAATTCCAAGGATAATATGGCTAATCGACCCTACCATTTCCTCCAAATTTACCGCTTGAATAAATCATTAATACTTTTTTTTTTTTTTGGAGAGAAAATTCATTAATACTTTAAATGAGTGCTTGTAGATGTAGTTATACAATTATTTTTTCAATACGAAGGGGCCAAGTAAAATGTACTTATAATTCAAAATTTAAAACAGTAAAATAGCAGGAAGGGGGAAATTTTTTAAAAAGCCATGGCCCTGGGTTAGACATAAGAGTAATGGCATGAACTCTTTTAAAAAATTTAGAAGATTATATATCAAAAAATTACTTTATTTATTATAACACATTATTTCACAACTCACTCTATATCACATCTCTCTCTCTCTCTCTCTCTCTCTCTCTCTCTCTCTCTTTTTTTAAAATACAAAATAGAAATTCTACTCTAGCATAATTTAAATGTATATGTATATAAGTGTGTGTGTGTGTATATATATCACATCTCTCTTTCTTTTTCATTTTTATTATTATCTCTCCCTCTCTCTCTCTCTCTCTCTCTCTCTCTCTAACACACACTCACACACATGTGTGTGTGTTTGTATTTATTTATATAAGTATAAATTTATTTATTTTTATATTTATCAACATAAAATTTAAAATCTACATATTTTATAAGCCTAAATATTAGCTTAAGTACATTAACCAATGTATTAGCTTAAATAACATGTTTTTTTAAAACAAAAATAAAAATTTTGACATTTTAAATTTTTTTATTGTATTGGCTGAAATACCTAAAATATCAAATATTCCCGGTACAATCCGGTGTTTTTACGGTATATTTTAGAGGTGTACCGATGCCGGTTTAGTGGCTGATATGGTATATTTCTCCAATACGACTGATATTAGTATGATATTGATTTTAGTGAGTGATTAATAAAGACTATCTATGTATATTATTTAAACAAATTACATGACTTGTTAACAAAGTCATGTGACTAAAATTACATATAAATGGTCGCTTAACTGTCTTAGAGTTTTTAACAAGATATCTAGGATCTACATTTCAGATGAGTCAAGAATCTTCAAATTGTTAGTTAGTACCAGGAAAAAAAAAAAAGATCTAAAAATTGTCTTATAAAATATAGAAACATTTCAAATTCACTTACCGACTGTTTTTGAAACAAGGAAAACGTTTTTTGTTTTTTCTAATTCCAAAGTGATCCCTACCAGTACAATTATTATTAGGTAGTAAGTTGCCTATGTGATGTATGGATAATATTTTCTGTAAGATGATTTTGGAGAATTTTGTATATATATTATAATATAATTATTATAGAACTTTATTAGTAATGAGTTTATCATAAGAAGTAACAATTATAAATTGCACACACATATTCATTATAATTATTCAATTCAATTAATGAAAAAAAAAAAAAAAAACAACAACAACAACAACTTTAAAGGAATACTGTAGAATAAAAGTTGATATAAAATGTGTTTTTCTTTTTCCCTTAAATTTAAAACAAAATACGCATCTCGAACACACACAGTCAATCACATCCTTTACCAAACTCATAAGTCCACAATGTCCAACCTTAACATCAAAATCGTAATTGCCGTTGTCACTCAATATAAAATGCAAGTCCTCTTACTTAGTTGTAGCTAACTCATACGGATCACAACTAGATTGGAAAATAATGTTGGAGTAAGGTAGGTGTTGTCGAAAGATTGAAAGTAAATAACATTGTTTTTTGTCGTGTATATTTGACGTATGATAGTATGAATAGTTATGGGTAGGTATATAATGAAGTAGAAGTGCAGGAGATGAAAATGGTGAATTGAAACGCAAAGAATTTTGTATATATGTGAGGGAGAAAAAGTCTTGAAACATTAAACCAAAGAAAATAGAGAATATTTATTTTTTTTAATATGAAAAGAATTGAAACATGGAACCAAATGGAAAAAAAAATCAATATTTAATTTATTTTATATATATGGACACACACACATATATATATATATATGTATGTATATATATATTTTTTTCTTTTTTTGAGGTTGGTAGGTTTCTTGCATATATTGCTCAGTTCATCTTGGCACTTTATTAGACTTGCTATTCACATGTAAAAGGAAGGATTTAATAAAAGAGAGAGCTAGCTACTTTTCAGCGCTGCCAATATATATATATATATAAAATGGAAAAACAAAACAAAGTAAAAAAATTTTAAAAAGAAAAATAAGCTAAGTTTGGACAAATCTATATTAATCAAAAATATGTTTTTACATCCTTATAAAATCACTGCTACAAAAAAGAGGCAAAAGCCTTTTCTTTTTCTCTTTTTGGATTGACACCCACTTTTAAAAATTAACGCCCTCGCTGGATCTCTTTTCCTCCCTTTCACTTTATCTCACTCTCACCCCCTTCTCTAGAAAAATTCAAATAACATAAATTGAAACTAGTTAATATTTCTTGCTACAATTTCTTCACATTCTCCACTATTCAAGGGAAAATTTTTTCATGGTCTCCACTTTTCGTATTATTCTTCCTTTTAGTTATGGGCCTACTCCGATGCAAACTGGGCTTGTCATCCTATTGACCATTGTGTTACAACTAGCTACTATTTATGCTTAGCTCCTCCCTCGTTTCTTGGCTTAGTGAAAAACAATCTGTTGTAGTCTATTCCAGAGTTGAGTACCGAGCTCTTACTGATACTACTTTTGAGCTTTTGTGGCTTTGCTGGCTCTTTGGGGACATGACTACCCAGACCTCGACTACTATTATCCGCTACAATAATCAGAATACTATCCATATTGCTCATAATGATTTCTTCCACATCTGCACACATTAAACACATTAAGATTGAATGTCACTTCATCCATCATCATCTTTAGTAGGGTAGCCTTCATTTGCACTCAATTTCCTCTAAAAACCAATTTGTTAGCATTTTCACTAGGTGTTATTTGCCCGGCCGTTTTCATGATCTCATCTTCTAACTCAAGTTGTCTTCGTCCTCACCACCTCAAGTTTGAGATGAATGTTAATATATTAGCACATGTTTAAATCTTGAAGACATTAATTATCCTTGATCTTAGCCTAATCAAGGGCTACACATAGGTCAACTAAAATCAAGGAACCTGAATTGTCCCTGACCATAGCATACTTAAGGGCTCCCCATAGGTCAAATACTATGTGTGTATATATTCACATTTGTACAACACTCTTCATATACGTGAATACAGAGATTATTCAAATCTTTTCCACTAGTTCTTTCTTTGTCCTCTTTATTCAACTATAGGAATGGAATTCAGTGTTTTTAGTTTACTTGTAGGTCAACACGTACTTTATCAGGGCTTATACAAGATTTAGAACAAACAAACTACAATTGAATTTAGGAAGATCCACTTAAATGCTAGAGTAGTTCCACCACCACAGCTAGCTTTTCTGACCGTGTACCAAAATGGCATTCACTCCGGGACTATATTCTAATCTATCAAGCCTGGGTTGCTGAAATAATTACAGCCACAGAGAAAATTGCCAAACCAAATAGACCAAAGTGATCCCATAGGCTGCACTTTTTAGACTGCTTGAAGGTGTAGAGTTGTGTGAGGAAGAACCTGATAGAGAACTCAAATAATAAATTAAATTAAGGAAAAAAAAAAAAAGGTTCAAATCTAATTTCAACATTTTATTTACACTTGTATTCAAACACCGGGCATAAAAAAAAAATTCAAATAAAACATGTGACTATAACTAAGATTAAAAGCAATTCAAAAGATTAGAACATTTCTACTAATTGTGAGTTCTTAGGCCCAAAATTTCAAATTTCCTGTGAATCAAAAACCTAAGTTGATCATCGCAGAAATTCACAATTATTTGTACTCGAAAGCAAGGGAGAAAGGTCCAAAAAATATGTACTTCACTGACATCCAACTAGTAATAAATAAAATCTGGGGACTTACCATTGGTGGAAGATCCAGGCGGGGGTGCAACTGTAATAAAAGAGAAAGAACAAAAAAAAAAGTGTCAGATGAAACAACCATAACATGCTTATAATATTAGCCAAAAAAACTTACCAGATAATCTAAAAAGAATTGATGTACAATTTAGGCCTTCGATGAAGTCATCTTCAACATCCTCTCAAAAAAAAAAAAAAAAAGTCATCTTCAACATTATAGTCTAATTACATTGATCCCATGTTAATCCTTTTGGACCTTTCCCAATTGCCCAAACTATTCATCTATGAATTAGCCTTTTAAACCAGTTCACTCACCAATTGATGAAAAAGCAGTAAGCAAATTTGAATAGTGAAGAAAGTTGGGAAAGGAAATACTATCAAAATAACCGTAAACAGCATTTGGAGAAGCCTATCATTGAAAAGCCCACTGAAACCTATAAATTCTATTACGGTTTTTCAAACAGGTTGATCAGCTAAAGGACATGGACAACCAGGATTTGAGAGAAAAATAATTTGGTAACAGTTCTTTCTTTTTACGTTTTAATTTTTAGTTATTTACAATATATATATATATATATATATATTATAATTTAATAATTACAAAGGGGATGGAAAGTTTGGACCTTGAATGTGTCACTAGGAAGTTTCAACCAATTGACTTACAAAGCTATTAACTATGTACAAGTTTTTAAAGTCCTACTTTCTATATTTACAAGGTTAAAATTTGCCATCTACCAACGATATACAGCTATACTTAAAACAACATTCCACAAATAAGTTTTTAACAAAAAGCTTTGCATTTTAATCCCAAATGGAATGTAGAATATATCAAAAAAGAAAAACAGAAACCCAAGATATAGGATCGAGAGCAAAAAAGGCATGTGCATTAAAATTCGCAATATTGTATAAAATAGACCGTAGTAAAAATAAAATAAAATAAATTCACCTTTGTTGTGCCACATCAGCGACCTAATCAATCATTTATTTTCGACACTTTCTCTCATCTTACAATTACACTTCTTCCAACATTTTCCTATCACTTTTATCTTTTTATTTTCCTATTACTCTATATTGTAACATAACAATTCCTCCATCCCATCATCCTTCATTTATTTTGACTATTCTTCTCACCATTTCATTTACTATAAAAATTGCTATTTTCTTTTCCATTCAATCCATATTTTGCCCACAAAAAAGGTAAATACTCTCTCTCTCTCTCTCTCTCTCTCTCTCTCTCTCTCTCTCTACTTTTGGTAGATTTTTAATTCTTTATTGCATCTTTGTTTTAGGTTGATGAATTTTTGTGTTGAACTCTACTTTGGTATAATGTGATTTGGTTGTGTTTTAATTTGGTATCTTTTTTATTTTCTTCTCTTTAGTTGATAAATGTTATCCTATGACATTATATAATATATATAATGCTATTTTATTACATTGCATCACTTGGATTATTTGGTGTTTATAACTATACATTTTTTAGTTAATTTTTAGATATATTAGAAGTGAGAATTTGAGTTTATATCAAAATACTATCTAGATATCTATGTATTTGAATGTTCCTTTCAATTATTTGAGTAATATAAATTCTAAATATGTGATGAGGTTTGATTATTATGATAATCTCCTTAAGAGAATGAGAAGATTTTTTTTTTTTTTTTTTTTAATAATAAGAGAATGAGAAATATGAATCATTAATTTGAAACATAAAAGAGTTTTGTTTTACCAAAATAAATAAATAAATAAATAACACACTGTACCAAATGTTTGAAGAATATAGATTACTTCCAAAAAGAATCAATCAAACACACCCAATTTTCTAAAAAATAAAAATAAAAAAGTTCCAAAAAAATAGAATGATCTATTTGTAGACATAAAGAAATGGAAAAACTTTTTAAAATAGTTCAATTGTTAAGAAAATAAATATGTGAAATAGGAATCCGATACTTGATTAACTAAATCTCAACTGGGGGGAAGATCAAACATTAAAATTCCATTTACGAATGACATCAATCAATCAAGCCTAGAATTTGATAGCTTTCATCCTAAATTTAGGCTAAAAGAGAGAAAGTAAAAGAAAAACATAATAGCTTTATAAGAGACTGTAAAAACAATAAAATTCTATCATCTTAGCTCAAAAAAAAGTAAAAACAATAAATTTAAAGACACAGAAAGTTTAGGGATGCAGTAAATCTTAAAAAAAATTGTCTATTCATGATACATGAAAGATTTGTCATTATGGCAAATTATGGCCATAAAAAATTGAACCTCTATGAAACCAACTCAAAATTTCTAACAAAAGATTCAGATCCATAAGTTGAGACCCATAAGTTGATACTGACCAGTTCAGATCCATAGTTTAATGAGTTACATCTATTACTTTTCAAATTCATGTTCAATGGTAAAATTTGGACTAAATCTTTTGGATTTTGTGACACCAGAAACTTTAAAATATTAGAAAATTATGGTGATGATGACGACAAATAATAGCAGGCAAGCATTTGATGACACAGTGTATATACATGATTAAACGCACAATCATCTTATTAAAAAAATTAAATGATATCAAAACTAAATATTCAAAAAAAAAAAAAAATCAATTTATATGTCATAATTAAGCAGCTAAAAATCTTGTAACTCAATTGACACATTTTAATATTTCTAACAAAGACATCCAAAGTTCAAAATTTTCACACCAACTATTGATGTATAAAATATAAAAATAAAAACCCACAAAGCACATCAATAATTCAAATGCAAGCCACTCTAACCCAGGAAATAAAAACTAATACCACCAAATAACCATATAAAACTGAATTCTAATTAAGCAGAACTAAAAACAAAAACAAAAAAAGAGAGAAGAAGATCTGAAAAACCTTTGCATACTGACTGCGTAAGATTAATACCGCAGTCCTTACGAAGCTTCATGAGCTCCACCAGGGTAATGTTGAAACTCGTCAAGACGTCGGTATGGGCTAATATGTTGCAGAGGCACTTGAGATCATGGGTGATTGTCTCCTTCAATTGCTCACAGCATATTGCCGGTGCAATATAGGAGCCCTTCAAGTATGGTTGACAAGAAGCGAGGTTATTCTGCAAGCATGGGAATGATTCAACACCCCCTGAAGCTGCCGGCCCAAACATGTCGGAAGTTATTTGAGAGAAACCCACAAAAAACCACGAAGAGAACAAAACAAGCAATGTTAAAATATGCTGTTTGTTGGAAGCCATGATGTTAATTTTAATGAGAACACAAACAAGGGGGGGTTTCTATATGCAGTATTATGTAAAGAGCATTGAATACATGGATGGAAACTGCAACTCTCTATGTAGGTTTTAAGATGTAGTCTCTCTTATAAAACAATTTCACAAGCCTAAGGTCTGGCATAACCGCATAAGCCGTAACTCTTAAAAGTTTGTTACTTAGACTTTGTTATGAAATTGTTATGAAAACATTGTGGCCGTAGCTTTATTTGGAATTTAAATATTTGTTTTGGAAGTTACTCCTATTTCCTGCTGTCTCTATCTCCATTAAATGACCATTTTTATTTCTGGGGAAAATTATTCAGTACGTAGTGATGTGGGAATGAAAATCTTTAATCCCGTATTTTGTGTTCCATTTCATACTCCACTAATTGTAGTATACATGTACGTGATTTCTATCCAATTATTTTATTAGTAAAGTTGGACTCATTGTGATGGTGACATGTATCTATTTTTGATCACATGTTAATTATCATTGCAACAGGTTTAGTACATTGAAGGTACTGGTCTTAAGATTTACCCTATATATTAGCATGAACCTTAGCTATAATTATAATTTAAGATTTTGTCAAGTGACACATTTTTTAAGAGGCAACTAGATTCTCTTCATTTAACATTCCACCTCACCAAAATCAAAAGTTTGCATGTATTAATTAATAGACAAAGTTTAGTTACAAAATTAGTTGTAACCTGAGGCTACAACCTTAATAAAAGAAACATTACTACATATTTTGAAAATCTAACCATTAAATTGCATGTTTTTTACGCTCTTAATATACATGTTAAATTTTGTGTCAATTAAATATTATTTACTATATGATCTATAAGCTTATATTTTATACATAATTTTAAACTACAAAAACTTGCAATTTAAACAATTTATTGATGACATAACTATTGATCTTTAATTTTCTAGAAATTTTGCAAGCATGGAGGATATAAGAAGAAGATATAATCCAATGATGGATTTATCAAAATTCACCTCAAATAAAAAGACATTAAGCAAGGTTGTAGCCTATGGCTACAACCAATATTGTAGCTAAATTTTGTCCTTAATTAATTGCCATGTGTTAATTAGTCAAATGCATTGATTCTCATGTATTCATTCTTTACTAGTATTTAGCCCTTGCGTTGCATGAATGTTTTTATAATTTGTTTCCCAATTATTATTATTATCATTATTGTAGGGAGTGGAACAGTCACATCCTGAACTTGAAGCCCAAGGAGTAGTTGGGCTACGAGAAAGAGTAGGGCCTAACCTATGTCCAGAAAGGGAGCTCGGTGGATAATGCACCATGCGAGGAGAATAGTAGGGTCATCCCAAGCATCACAGGAAAAATGAGTGACGCAAAAGATTAGTTCCCGTGGAGACGATAAGGAGCCCCTTTACTTGACGTGCAGGATGTAGGTGGTCCATGTGCTATCACCAGAAGATTCCTGGAACCACAGGAAGGT
The DNA here is from genome assembly GCF_001633185.2 of Quercus lobata. Taxonomy (NCBI): domain Eukaryota; kingdom Viridiplantae; phylum Streptophyta; class Magnoliopsida; order Fagales; family Fagaceae; genus Quercus; species Quercus lobata. The sequence continues at coordinate 30,898,176 of NC_044913.1, forward strand.
TTAGGAACATGCAAGAAGATTGAAGATCTTTACCTCCGCGTTAGTGATGAGGTTCTTACCTCATTTCTGCCACATTAAATGCTAGTGAGACAGCTTGAACAGTAGCAACAACCCCCAAAAGTCAAAGTTCTAGGATAAGGGAGAGGAGGAATCCGATAAAGTGAAGAAAAATATCCTTGAGGTTCTAGTAAGCAACAGGATAGCTGTAATTATAAGAGTAACGATTGAAGCTATAAAAGAAGAGGAGAGGTAAAGTAAGAAGGATCAGAAAAATCTACTTGGGGAGAGAAATAGAAATAGAAAAAGAGTAACACTAAGGGTGTCACCACAGGAACAGTACAGTTTTCTATATTAACACCTATAGTTGTATTTGTTAGAGGAATGGTTAGAGAAATCCACTGCTTGTGTTTCCCATTGTAGAGTGTTTATTCCTTATTGTTTATTTATATTTAATTTGTGTAAACTATTATTTTAGAGTTCCGAGGTGAGCTCCTCGGGGGCTAAATTCTGTGTCCCCATCATCATCATCATCATCATCATCATCATCATTATAAAAATAATAATAAGTAGAAGTAACAATTGTAAATTACAAAAACATAATTATAAAAATATTAAGTAGAAGTAGCAATTGTAAATAACAAAAACATAATTATAATCAAGGATTTATTTTTAAAAATATTATAATCAAGGAAAGCAAGATGGTTTGAGAAAAGCATGTGTGTCATCAATTCATGTATCCTCATATTTCACATTTAAAAAATAATTACACATTTCTAGTTTCATTGTAAATAATTTTTTTTTTTTATTGGAACTACAAAAAAAAAATAGATTTTATATTTTTATGTAATTACTATTACTACTACTACTATTATTATTATTATTATTATTATTATTATTATTATTATTATTTGAACTACCAAAAGTATTTATGGGAAGAAATTAATTGGTTTCACCATTGTCGTCTCATGGAAAATAATATAATAATTCAAATGATAATGAATAATTGAAGATAGGATTTTATCCCAAGAAAGTTTCTGATTTCATGCCCATAAGCTTATGTAATGTCATTTATAAACTTATTGTAAAAGTGGTGGCTAACTGGTTGAAAAAGTTTTTAGCTAATTCCGTGCCAGATTCCCAGAGTGCCTTTTTTTGGGCCGATTGATCTCTGATAACATACTGGTGGCTTTTGAGACCCTCCATTATCTGAAGAGAAAAACACAAGGCAAGATGGGTTTTATGACTCTTAAGTTGGACATGAGTAAAGCTTATGACTGGGTGGAATGGGGTTTCTTGGAGGCAATAATGCATCACTTGGGGCTTGGAGAGAAGATGAGGAGAATTATTATGTCATGCTTGCAATCTGTTTCCTATTCAATCCTCCTAAATGGGCAGCCAGTGAGAAGCATCAAACCATCTAGGGGGCCTCCGCCGAGGGGATCCATTATCACCTTACCTGTTTCTCTTGTGTGCAATGGGGCTATAAGGTTTATTGCAAAAGGCCGAGATGGAGGGCAGTATAAAGGGAGTTGCTATTAGTATATATGGTCCTCGAGTATCGCACTTATTCTTTGCAGATGATAGTGTCCTCTTTTGCCGTGCCACTAAGGATGAATGTCAGAGGGTTTTGGATATTTTGGCTATCTATGAAAGGGGAACGGGCCAAAAAATAAATAAAGAGAAGACTAATATCTTCTTTAGTTCAAACACCATTCACCAAACCCAAACTCACATCCAGCAACTATTGGGAGTCTTGGTGATCAGACAATATGAAAAATATTTGCGTTTGCCTGCATTAGTGTGGAGGGCAAAAAAGAGGAGCTTTGTTTATCTTAAGGAAAGGGTGTGGAAGAAATTGCAGGGGTGGAAGGAAAAACTACTATCTATTGTAGCTAGGGAGGTCCTTGTAAAAGCTATTATTCAAACCATTCCAACCTATACCATGAGTTGTTTTAAGCTCCCTAAAGGATTGATCAAAGAAATAGAAGTTCTTATTAGAAAATTTTGGTGGGGCTACAGTGATGATTCAAGGAAGGTGCATTAGGTAAGTTGGGAGAGGTTTTGTGAAGCTAAAGAAGTGGGTGGCATGGGATTCAAAGAAATTGAGAAGTTTAATGAAGCCCTCCTTGCTAAACAAGTATAGAGGATGATGCATAACCCGGACTCCCTCTGCTTTAGAGTCTTCAAAGCTCGATTCTTCCTTAATTGTTCTATTCTAGATGCCAAGGACCCCAACTCCAGTTCCTATGCATGGAAGAGCATCCTTAGTGCTCAAGATATTATAAAAGAGGGTATGGTTTGGCGCATTGGAAATGGTCAATCAGTTCGGATCAAGGAAGACAAGTGGTTACCGGTAAAACCAAGTAGAGTAATCCTTTCCCCCCTCCCTTCAGTGATGGCAGAAACAAGGGTGAGCTCTCTCATTAATCCTGATTTGAGTGTGTGGAAATCCGAGGAGGTAAACCGTGCTTTTCTACCTCATGAAGCTTCAATGATATTAAGTATTCCACTAAGCCGTAGAATTCCCCCTGATTGTGTGTCTTGGTCGTGCACCCCAACCGGAGAATTCAGCACTAGTAGTGCTTATAAGTTGCTGGCTGCTTCGGCTTCAACAGAATGTGCAAGTGCGTCTAACCAGGCCAACCAAAGTACCTTTTGGAAACGCCTTTGGAAGATGCAGGTGCCCAACAAGATAAAACATTTTGTTTGGAGGGTGTGTAACAATGCTCTACCCATAAAATGTAACCTGAAGTAAAGACATATTGTAGAATCGGATGTGTGTGAGCTATGTAAAACTGATCCGGAAGATGCTTTCTATGCGCTGCACTTCTGCAGCCATGTATCTCCTATGTGGCTGCCCCACCAATGGTTTCAATCCATGATATCCCCCCCTCCCCTGAATTTCTGTGATTTACTTAACAAGTTTATACAGGTTGGTGACAAACTCAGACCGGAGATGTTTGCAACAATTTCATGGAGCGTATGGAATAGAGGTAACGCTCTCCATTTTGGATGTGAAGCTTTACCAATAGCGAAGATCAGCTTCGTTGCATGTGCTTTGCTCCACGACTTCATCAATAGTCAAATTCCAGAAGCTCCTCTCTCTTGACTTGCTGTTCGGCATCAGTGGTGCCCTCCAGAACAAGGATTTGTTAAAGTGAACTTCGATACTGCCCCCTTCAAACAAACGAACTCAGCTAGACTCGGTGTCATCGTGCGGGATTGGCGAGGTGTGAACCTTGGTAATTTGTCCATGCCTGCTATGCTATCATCAACAGTTGCTGATATGGAAGCTCTCGCTTGCCTCAGAGCTGTCCAATTTGCTGCTGAGCTTGATCTTCATTGTGTAATATTCGAAGGTGACTCGGCCACTATTATTTTTGCAGTTTCCCAGGGGACTTCAAGACTGTCCTCCTTTGGAAATATAGTAGATTGTTAGATTCTAAGGAATTATGAACTAATGTATTAGAACTTCAAATTGTAATGTTGGCAAACCATGATCAAAACGTTTTAGTCTTGTTTAGACTTGCTCAAAGTATATGTTTTTTTTATGTAAAGTTGGAATCGAGTTGCTGCAGGATTTACTATGTAAATCTGCTTGGCTTGATCGATCGAGAATTATACTCGATCGATCGAAAGTCGTGCAGATTGTTTTTTCTGCAGAATTTCCAACTCAGCCTAAGCCCGTTTGACGTGTAGGGTTTTATGTTTTGTCTTCAGTATAAAAAGGAAAATCCTAACCACGTTTTTATGTTGATCTTTCTGCTATGTGTGTGAATCTTCTGTGAAATCAAGAGGTGGTTGCCTTCACACATACTTAAGGTTTCCAAGATTCAAGATTATGTCAAGAACTTGGTAATCAATTCAATTACTGATTCAAGAGCTTAAAGATACACAAGTGGGAGTGCTTGTACTTGCTAGGAATCCAAGAAAGAAGTAGTCCGTGGACTCGGAGCTATCATGGGGTCATGGTAGTAAGTTTCCTACTCGAGATAGCAATAGGATGTTAGTGGTCTAAGTCACTATTGTGTAAATTTCAATTCTTTCATAGTGGATTCAGTTTTACCTTAAGGATAGCTAGGTTAAATCCTCCCCAGGTTTTTTACCGGTATGGTTTTCCTGGGTTATCATATCGTTGTGTTCTTTATTTTCTGCAATTAACAATGATATGATTTATATGTGTTAACCTAGATCTACATAATTTACCTAAGTTAATCACTTGGCTAAATAACTAGGTTAATCTGGTTGTGTTTAAGGGGTCTAAAAACAAACAAGTGGTATCAAAGCAGGTTGCTTTTTTGTTTTAGATCTTTTGATCTAAGAGCTGATCCTTGACCCCTGTTGTCATGGAACACGGACACTCTCTTGTTATTCCACCTCACTTTGATAGGAATAACTATGCTTATTGGAAAGTAAGGATGAAAGCATTTCTGAAATCTATTGATGAGAGAGTCTGGAATTTCGTTGAATACGGATGGGAGAAGCCTACTACTCCTGTGAGTGACTAGCAAACTTCTCAGAAAGAAGCAGCTGCGTTTAATAGCAAAGCTATGAATGCTATTTTTAATGTTGTTTCTATAGAGGAATTTAAGAAAATCTTCAATGTTGAGATTGCTCATACTGCTTGGAATATCCTCCAGACTGTGCATGAAGGCACAAAGGCTGTTAAAATCAATAAGTTGCAGCAATTAACTACTAGATTTAAAAGCATTAAGATGTCTAATGATGAATCTTTTGATGAATTCTATGCTAAACTTAATGATATTGTTAATTCTGCTTATAATCTGGATGAAATCTATGATCAACCTAAAATTGTTAAGAAGATTTTTAGATCTTTAACTGAGGATTTTAGACCCAAAGTGATTGTCATCACTGAAAGCAAGATGTGGATTCCATCCCTATTGATGAACTTGTAGGATCTCTTCAGTCCTATGAGTTGGACCTATCTAAGACTAGCAAATTCAAATCAATGGCTCTTAAGTCTATTGATGATGTTGATGTGAGTGGATTTGATGATGAGCTTTCTGCTACAGAGATTGCTTACCTTGCCAAGAACTTTAGAAATTTTCTTAGGAACAATAACAGAAGGGCAAGAGGTAAGAACACTGTTGAACTTAGAAATTTTAGGAGGAATGATCCCACTAAGATTAATAACACTGAAAAACCTAAAGAGAAAGTAGGTCAACCTTCTAATAATTCTATGGGTCAACAATGCTTTGGTTGTCAAGGGTATGGTCATGTGAAATCTGAATGTCCAACATTCTTGAGATCTAAGGGTAAGGCTATGGCTGTAACCCTTAGCGATGATGAAGTTTCTGATAATGAATCTGGCAGTGATGAGGATGGAAACTTCATTGATTTCACTGCTACTGTTGTAGTTGATGAAAGTGTTGCTGTTGAAGAGAACCCTTCTGATAGGGAACTCTCTGAGGATGCAGATTTATAAGAAACCTATAATAAACTTTGCAAAGGATGATTTGAGTGTTGATTTAGGCTTAAAGAAAATTGCATCTCTTGAACTTAAAAAGAAAATTTTGCTTGTGAAACTTTTTGATGCTAATGAATTGTTGAATAATGTGAAGACTGAGAACATTTTTTTGCTTGATAAAGTTAAGAGTTTGGAACTTGAATTGTCTATTGCTAGAGAACAAACTAATAGGTCTACAAGCTCCAAACTTGATCACATGCTGAGTGTTCAAAAGTCTCCCTTTGACAAAACTGGTTTAGGTTTTGTAGAAAGCATCTCTGTGCCTGAACTCCATTCCATAAACTTTGTTCCTTCTTCTAAACCCCCTGTGAGTGAGGTTGTTAAACCCTCTGTGAGTGAGGCTCCTAAATCTGTAGAAGTTACACCTCCTAGAAAGATTATGGTTGATCTTCAAGAGTCTAAACCTAAGGCTCATAACCCTCCTAAGGGCAAGTTGCATGATAAGCCTGCATGGGTTTGTCATTTTTGTGAAAAGTCTAGACACATTCATCCAAACTGTTTCAAGTTGCAAGCTGCCAAGCGAGCAAACAAGCCAAAAGTGCCTGTGCCTCAAGCACAAGATCCTATGATACTTATTGGTGAATTGGTAAAGACTTTAAACCTTTATTCCAATCCTGGAGTTGCTCAGAATTCTAATTTAAAGAATAACTTCAATGCTTGAGTTGCATCTAAAAAGTTTTGGATGCAAAAGGCTCAATCAAATTGAGTCTTTCTGACATGGTCCTTGTACTTCATCTCTCTACTCTTTGTGACCTTTATTTTTGTTGGTTTTTGTTTTCTTTTTGTTTTTGGGACTTGCATTGCATATCATTCATGCATTTCATTCTAGGATTGTTTTTGTTTCTTCTTAAAAAAAAAAAAAAAAAAAAAGAAGCAAAATGTGTTTTGCAGTATTTTCTTGGATTTGAAATCAAGGTTGGACAATTTATTTTTACATAACATGTTTATGTACTTTGTTTAGCTTAGATGAGCTTATTTATTGCACTTTACTAGTTGAAGCCTTGTAGTGCATGTTTAGTGGGAAAGATGTTTATAGTTTTTGATCACATTGTCTTGATCTTAAAGTTACATGCCTTTGATTGTCGGACTTGATCTTATTGAGAAAGACATAAATAACCATTTCACCACTGTTTACTAGCCAATCATGAACACCTTAGTGCATATTGTAAGATTTTGTGCTCGAGAAAGTGTAGCACATGGACAAAAATATCATAAGGTGTAGCCTCGGTTTAAATGCTAAAATTGGTGTGTACATTATTGGGCTTTAATTACTTCACAATTTAATAAAATTGGTGTGTACATTATCCCGGCTAATTTAATAAGTTTCTGATCAAATAAAATTGGTGTGTGCAATATGAGGCAAATAAAAAAACTTACATGATTGCAAGCTTGTTTTCTAAGAGATGTGAGAGTTATATGATGTAACTCTTTAGGTAATAGTCTCTTTCAAATTCTATGTGATGAATTTTGTAGACATTGTGCTTGATTTCTATTTACATATCTTCTCACATGTATCTCGAGCTTTTACTAGTTGCACACACTACACAAGTTACTCTTTGCTAAATTTTGTACATGTTATTGTGTGTAATTTTGGTTTGGCCAACTAAGTTTGAAAATTCCTTAAGTTTTATGCAAAACATGCTTGATGCTTGAGAATATAAGGTGAATTGATTGAAAATCTTAATTTTGGGAAAACTGGGTTCAAAACAAGTGGTTTTGAAAAGCATTTCATCTCATACTCATGCATTTTATTCATAAAATTCAATGCTTTGAGGAGTTTTTGCATAAAATTACTCTGTTTTTCAAAAAATTGTGTTTTCCAGATTTTTGATCAATCGAACTTGTTTCTTGACCGATCGAAAATGCGATTAAAATTTTGGTTTGAACCTAACCTACTCGATCACTGTTGGATCAATTGAAAATGATTTTCGATCGATCGAATCTATTTTTCGATCAATCGAAAATCGTATAGAGAGTTTTTTAAAACCTATGCTTTTCACGTGTTCATTCACTATTTCAAAAAGTTTCAAACTCTTTTCTCTCTCTCTTTGATCGGTCAAGGCTTCAAATCACTGTTTTTGTCGTTTTCCCTCAATTTTCTTCAAGGGTTTTTGTCATCTAAGGTCGGTAAGACCTTTATACCCCTCCTTTTTCATTTATTTTCATTATTCATGCATTTTTTCATGCATTTAAGGGTGATTTTAGAACCTAAGAAAATTTGGGGTTTTTGATGATTTTAATCTTTTCTTTGGAAATTGATCAATGGGTTTTTGTTGTGGGATGTTATACAACTGTTCTATGTGTATTAATTTTATCAATTTGGTGATTTTTGACAAATTGAAATTTCTAGGGCTTGAAACTACCCGAATTGGGGATTTTGTTCAATTTTGCTAAATTTTGTGAAATTGGCTTATTAGATTGATTCATTTGATCATTATATTGTGTTATCTCTCTTGTGAAATGGTCAATTGTTCAATTTGTTGAGTTTTGTGAAAATGGGTTTTTCAAAGTTTGGGGTTTTTGATGTAAACTCTATGCTCAAGCCAATTTTGTGAATTTGAAGTACAATTGAACTTATTCTCATTGCATTAGAGCATGAATCATGTATTGATATTGTTCATGCATCATATATGAAAGTTCAAAAACGTGTATAAACACCTTTGAACGTTTAGACCCCCAAATTACAACTTAACCAATTCAAGCAATATGTCAAACAACTAGCGTGCGGAAACTTAACATAAGCTATAATATGGAATTGGTAAAAACTATCTAAGCCGAAACAAAACACAATCCACAACAGATAATAAAAAGGCAAAGATAGAGAGGAGGGAAGATGCAAATACAAAGACAACACGCGATGTGTTATCGAAGAGGAAACCGAACCCCTCGGCGTAAAACCTCTCCGCCGCCCTCCAAGCGGTAAACAATCCACTAGAAAATACAGTTGGGATACATGGACAGCAATAGACCCTCCAAGCCTAATCTACCCAGTGCACCTAAGCCCTCCAAGCTTCTTGCTCCAACGAGGTTGCGCCGAACCTTTTTCTTTTCTAGCTTCCCGGATTCCGCTACTAGACCGTAGCATCAACCAATGAAGATTGGTTCCTTCCTAACTGCTTCCCAGAAATCCAAACAGCTCTCTCACAGTAATGATAATGGTGAGAATCAGGTTTGGTATAATGCCTCTCAAGGATTTGACAATGGAGAGGAAGAGAGTTGAGGAATTTGAAGAGACTCTAATGTATAGATTGTGGGTGAATCAATCTTGTTTTTCTTTAGGGTTTCTCTTTCAAAATTCTCTCTGGAAGCTCTCTTACAATCGTGGGTAAAAGGGGTATTTATACTGGAGTGGGAGAGGAATGTGAAATGTTAGGTTTTACAAAACAGGGGTGGCTTGCGGCTTGACCTCGCGGCTTGACTAAGTCGCGAGATCCAGTCGCGAGATAACTGTATGGCCAGTTGTCCTGTTTTGTCCTGTAGTGCTCCAGCTTGCATGACTGTTCACCTTCCAGTATGCTTGGCACGTGTGCTGCGTCTGGCGGCTTGCAGCCGCGAGTCACCCGCGAGGCCCAGCTGCGAGTCTCTGTTTTATTGCACACTCTTGAGCAATCTTCACTCTATCTCACTCACTACCCTTACATCAAACCCACCTAAATACAGGGTTACTAATTGCTGAATTATAAGTAAATTTGGCACGGAATAAAGCCAATTAGATGGTTGAATAAATTCAACCTTACAATCTCCCCCTTTGGCTATTCCGTGACAAAACCCTAAAACAGACTCTAGACTTAACATGTGAGTTGGGAACAGTTGAACAAAACTCACTCACACCTAACTCTAGAAGCTGTGAAGCACTTGAATCATATGAACATAAAACTCCTGAAACACAACAATACACCATGATCATTGTTAAGCAGAAAATCGTGAAATGCATATGAAACAGGCAATATGTGATCAAGCAAAGATGAAGTTAAGAAACAAACCATGGCTTGATCAACCAAGTGAACACCACAAGGTAGTGATCACAGTGCTCATTCACACTTGGAATGAACACAAGGACATACAAGTTAACAAGCACAAGGCAAGATACTTGTATGCTCAACACTCAACCAATGCATAATACACAAGGTATATGCATCTAGGAACAATCCTATAAGGGCACAAGAGTGACAGTACATAAATCAAAATGCAAGACATTTAGATTAAAGTACTGATTTCAACATAGCATAAAGGCTGCATTAAGCAAGGTACAAACCATAAAGCCTACAAACTATGCATAAAACATTAACCCTAAAAGCTTACAAAAGCACATGGGTACAAACACAAAACATCCTGAAAAACATCATCAAAATATATAAAAGATTAAACCAAGAGTATAGGTTAAGAGTTTGAAACAACTATACACCAAAAACACAGTGTATCAAACCCATAAAAACACTAAAAGACCAACAAACATAGATCTAAACCTATAAGTTTAGAGGATAAGACTTAAAACAAAAGTATGACAAAAGTATGTGTACTCCCCCTATCACTATGCACACTTCCCTTTGAACTTTCTCCCCCTTACTGAATGCTCTCCCCCTTTTTGGCACGAATAGCTAAAGGCTCTCGTCCAACTTTTGTTGAATAGCATCTAGCTGATTCTCCATAGTCTCAAGACGCATTTGGACATGGTTGTTTGTGGAGTAGAGAAGTGCCACAATCTCATCAATGCGTTTCTGAATATGCTCAAGTACACTGCCGACTCTATCAGTATGAGGAGCAGTCTGTGCTTGCGGAATACTAGCCTGTGAAGCTTCAGGAACAGCACGCGAAGTAGATGTGGTATGTGCAGGTGTCTCTGATTCAGGGGCAGATGGAGTAACCGGAGAGATGTGAGCACTCCTTGGTGTTTTCGAGGAGTGACTTCTGCTAGCTTGAAGAGTGAACATGGAAATAGGACGCTGACGGGTCAACATTTTTCCATCTGCAGGAGGAATAATGTCTTCACGAAGAATGAGCTTCATGATGAGACTGCAAAATGGAATAATTCCTCGAGCTGCAGTTCGACACGCGGTCTTCCTCAAGGTGTAGTAGATGTGAGCACATATATCAATGGGGGCTCCTGTAATAAGATCACAAAGGAATAGAGCTCTCCCAAGATTGATGAATGTAGTGTTAGACAGTGGGTAGAGATTGGTGAACATGATCAACTTCAGTGTAGTCAGCTCTGGTGCAAACTTTGCGGTGCTGATGGATGTTCCTGCACTGGATACTTCATGATCAGATCCTAGGATTTGTAGAATTTCTTCAACCTCTGGAGTTCGTTCATCATAAGGAGTTAGATTCACATTCTGAGGTCTGATGATGCCGAGAAGATCTGCGATGGAGTCTGGAGAAATGCCAAACTCTATTCCTCTGACCCAGAAAATGAGTTGAACTCCAAGATCAGTTGCATTGGAGAAGCATTCTTTGACCAGCTCATCCATTGGATCATCAAAGTTCCCGAACAAGTTTGCCCAATCTCGTTTCTCAAAGATTCGAGGGATAAAAGTGGTCCCTAAGGTGTTAAACTCTACCACCCGTTCCACTATAGTAGTTGACTTGTCAAAAATGTTTGAGTAGACGTGTGAGGTAAGTGGAATTCTGAACCTATCCTCATTGGGGTCTTGAGATGCCTGAGATGATAATCGAGTCCTTTTAGCAACTGGTGTTGCTGGATCGTCAGCAACAATGTCTTTACCCCTGGAAGATCGACGAGACATCTGCAAGAGAACAAGCCCACAGCAAAGAACCAACAACAGTACCACACAAGATAAATGTCAACAAGAGTCAGTGCTAATAAAAAATTTCAATACATAAATACAAACTGAAGATAGTGCAGACCCAACCAAACTTCCAACAATACAAAGGAGCACAAAATGACAGGTGCAGCAAAATGGTGATAGTGCACAAAGGCATAGAGAGACAAAACAACTAACAAAACTGTCAATGAGACAGGTTACCATGACCATGATATGCAAACATATATAGCATTTGAACATTAAGAACAGATATCATAAAACATTCCACAAGAGATATGAACATGGGAAAATATTTCAAAATGAAGTCACAAAGCATCCAAACTAGAGCACATGGTTGAGAGACACACATTATGTTATCATAAAAACTCAGTAACCCAATACCGAAATCTAACATCAACACTTAAGCAGGTGAAATGAGCAAGTCAAATAAACACCAAACCCATTTAATAAAAGATTTTCAGACTCAACAACAGGCAAATATCAGAACAATGAAAAAGCACATTGTGACCGCTCAACATGAAAACAGATGAGAACAATAGCAAACATAACAAGCCATACCCATCACACAAAGAGAGAAATATTTCGAACACAATATCAATCCAAACGGTAACAAAAATATCCATGAAATAGGGAAAATGAGATTGAGAAAACAAGACCCATACCTTTACTTGATGATTTGGATAAGAAATGAAGCACCAATGAGATTTGAAAATGGATTCACGGAGTGTTTGGGAAGGAGATAGTTTAGAGAGAAGATGAACAGTCACAAATGTTCGAGGGAAAACTGAAAAAGATTTAAAAACTGCTCCTATTTCTGTCAAACACGCGTTTTTCGCGACTGGAAGGTCTACCCGCGAGTGAGTCGCGAGCTGAGCCGCGAAAATCTCTGAGTAAACCTCGCGACTGGACCTTCCACTCGCGAACAAGTCGCCAAAAATGACCCGCGAAGACGCGACTGAAGCTCGTGACTTGACATACCTGCGACTGAGCCGCCAAAACAGGGCAAAACTGGATTTTTGAAATTTTCAGATTTCTCAAACAAAATACTTTCCAAAAACACCTAAAACACTCAAAAATCTTTTTGTGCTTGAATTAACAAAGATTAAGCATGTGAAAACACATTTCATCAAGTACAATCACACAAATGAATATGGCATTTTTTAACATAAACTTGTGTGTTGTGTGTGGATATCAACAATGAGATAGTCCTTAGTCTAATGTGAAGCTACAATGATTAATTCAACCAAGACATACACAATTAGCACTAGATCATGTGACCTATCTCAATTATAGAAATATGTATATATGACCTCCCACAAAACTTGATAACATAACTTGGAGCTTTACATTTGACTCCACTTTTACTCATAACATTTGATCTTTTTGATCTTTTGAGGCAATCACCTCTCATTGTGAGAGTGATATTTGACATTTCACTTTAATGGACAAGCCTTTGGCTTTTTGAATAAACATTTTCTTTAATATAAAGTCGCTTACCCTTTTTCCTAGTCGAATACTAGAATGTGCGACAGGCTTTTGCAGCTCAATATCTCTTTTCATTTGGAGATTTACATTTGGTGAGTTCTTTTTAGCAAAACAAAAATAAAGAGTGGGAAGATATATAGACACAAGTCTATGCATGTCTCAAGATCAACAAAACCATTCACTAATCATTCATGACAAGGTTGAAGATCTATTTACAACAATCACATAGATTTCAAGATTTCTCCCACAGAGATATGAGTGCAAAGAAACAAGCAATACTCGAAAATGCACAAAGCCATTAGCATAAAGGTACAAGGCAAAACAAGTTTTGAGACAAAAACTCAACAAAGTCAATCAAGCTTTTTGATTTTCTAATTTTTATGTGATTTTTGGATTTTTGACACTAAAAGCAAAAAGATTGATAAAACAAAATTAAAAAATATGCACAAGTAGACAAGCAAACAACCAACATAAAAAACAACAAGCAAACAAACAAACATCGTCACAAAGCATAGGAAGTATTAATGCATGGACATGTTGTAATGCTTATGCATGAGTACCCTTTTTCACCCACACGTCACTTGCGTTTGGGGTGATTTTCTTATAGGATTGGGTACGGGAGTTAGGGCTTTCAAACCTTCGTGAGAAGCTTTCCAAGCAGTTGGTGAATGCACCAATCATCTTCATCACGTTCATCATTCCGGGATCACCATTCTGATCTCTAGATTGATCACCTGCCCAATTTCTTCTATCATTTCTAGGTCCTCCTGACCTTTGAGGAGTTGCACTATTCTTTGCTCTCAGTTTTTGGCAATTTGGTAGAGTATGTCCTTGAAGTCCGCAATAATGACACACATAAGTTGCTCTAGGACCTCTTTGTGGTCGTGGGCGTGACTTGGCACGAGATTCAGACCTGCCCACAGATTGATTATGGGGATTCAACATCCGTTGGTTCACAACATTCTTCTTCTCCTCCATATTGAGCTTCTCATCAGTAAGGTCAGCTACAACTGGATCTTTGGCCTTTACAAACTTCACTTCTTTAGTGACATTTCCAGATGAACTACTTCCTCTGGTATATCCCAATCCGGATTTGTCTGAAAAGCTCTTTTGAGATGAGATAACATCATCTAGCTTCTTGGTGGTGACCCTCTCTATTTTAGCATTTGCTTGCACAACCTCATTCTCAAGAAATCTCACTTTTGTGTAAGCTTCGGACAGCTCACCATTCAGTGTTTCTATCTCACATTTGGCCTCCCTATATCGGATTAGGAGACTTTTGTAGTCCTCCTCTGCCTTCTTCATTTTTCTCACAGCAGCCTTGGCCACCCTTGTGTACTCACCCGACTTCTCCAAGAATGAGTTATAATTCTCTTGAAGATTTGCTGTGCTTTCATCTTCTTCAGCATCTGATTCTTCAACAATTCCCAGTGATTCATCATCACTATGTTCTCCAAGGTCTCGTACAAGCAGATTCAACTCATCTGAAGACTCAACATGAGCAATAGTCATAAAAGCTTAATAGTTCCCCTCTCCATCACAGCTTTCTTCAGATTCTGAGTCAGACGAATCCGAGTCACTCAATGTCGTGGCATACACTTTACCTTTCGATTTCAAATAATTCGGACATTCCTTCTTAAAGTGTCCATGCCCGTTACATTCGAAACAAGTGACACCTTATGTAGGTTGGGACTCTTTTCCATCTTTCTTTTTGAATTCCCTTTTCTCCCTTCCAGAACTTTGGAATTTTCTTTTATCATCAAATTTGCCATTATTTTTGAATTTCAAGAACTTTCTGAAATTTTTTACAAGGTATGCAACATCTTTGTCAACCACATCTTCTCCCGATGAGTCTTGATCTTCCACCTTCTCATTAATGGTCTTTAGAGCAAGAGATTTGCTCTTCCGTTGATTGGGCAGCGACATCTCATAAGTCTGCAGAGAACCAACCAGCTCCTGTACTTTGATGTCATCAAGGTCCTTACTCTCTTCAATCGCTGTCACTTTAGCACAAAAACTTTCCGGCAATGATCGAAGGATCTTCCTTACAATTTTTGAATCCTCCGTTTTCTCCCCCAAGTTGAACTTACTGACAACCACCTCATTTAGCTTCCCATAGAAAGAGTCAAAAGACTCATCCTCACTCATTTTGAGCTCCTCAAACCGAGTGGTCAGCATTTGCAACTTGGTGTCTTTCACTTTCTTCGTGCCTTCATAGGTGGTTTCCAAAATCTCCCATACTTCTTTGGCAATGGTAATATGAGAAATCCTGTGAAATTCATCTGGAGACACACCACAGAAAATAGCATTGAGTGCTTTACTGTTAGCATTAGATGCAGCAAGTGCTGCCTTATCCCAAGTGGATTTGGCTGCCTCAGGTCTGGTCCAACCAATCTCAACAGCATCCCAAACAGATTCATCAATAGAACACAGAAAAGCTTTCATGCGAACCTTCCAAAAAGCATAATTACTACCATCAAAATATGGAGGTGCATTTAGGGATTGAGACCGATCCATCTCAAAAGGGAGTCAAGGATCACACAATGGTAATGAAACCAATAGCAGTATACCCGCTCTAATACCAATTGAAAGTTCAAAAACGTGTATAAACACCTTTGAACGTTTAGACCCCCAAATTACAACTTAACCAATTCAAGCAATATGTCAAACAACTAGTGTGCGGAAACTTAACATAAGCTATAATATGGAATTGGTAAAAACTATCTAAGCCGAAACAAAACACAATCCACAACAGATAATAAAAAGGCAAAGATAGAGAGGGAGGAAGATGCAAACACAAAGACAACACGCGATGTGTTATCGAAGAGGAAACCGAAGCCCTCGGCGTAAAACCTCTCCGCCACCCTCCAAGCGGTAAACAATCCACTAGAAAATACAGTTGGGATACATGGACAGCAATAGACCCTCCAAACCTAATCTACCCAGTGCACCTAAGCCCTCCAAGCTTCTTGCTCCAACGAGGTTGCGCCGAACCTTTTTCTTTTCTAGCTTCCCGGATTCCGCTACTAGACCGTAGCATCAACCAATGAAGATTGGTTCCTTCCTAACTGCTTCCCAGAAATCCAAACAGCTCTCTCACAGTAATGATAATGGTGAGAATCAGGTTTGGTATAATGCCTCTCAAGGATTTGACAATGGAGAGGAAGAAAGTTGAGGAATTTGAAGAGACTCTAATGTATAGATTGTGGGTGAATCAATCTTGTTTTTCTTTAGGGTTTCTCTCTCAAAATTCTCTCTGGAAGCTCTCTTACAATCGTGGGTAAAAGGGGTATTTATACTAGAGTGGGAGAGGAATGTGAAACGTTAGGTTTTACAAAACAGGGGTGGCTCGCGGCTTGACCTCGCGGCTTGACTCGCGAGATCCAGTCGCGAGATAACCGTATGGCCAGTTGTCCTGTAGTGCTCCAGCTTGCATAACTGTTCACCTTCCAGCATGCTTGGCACGTGTGCTGCGTCTGGCGGCTTGCAGCCGCGAGTCACCCACGAGGCCCAGCCGCGAGTCTCTGTTTTCTTGCACACTCTTGAGCAATCTTCACTATATCTCACTCACTACCCTTACATCAAACCCACCTAAATACAGGGTTACTAATTGCTGAATTACAAGCAAATTTGGCACGAAATAAAGCCAATTAGATGGTTGAATAAATTCAACCTTACAATATAGAACTGTTATTTATTATTATTATTATTTTTTTGTGCTAACTTGCAGTCTGCCCTTTGTTTTCTTTTTGATCTTTTTTTTCTATCTTTTGTATTTGTCCTTTGATCCTTAGCATCATGATTAGGAAGACTAGAGCCCATAGGACCTCCACCTCTACTTCTTCCCCCACCTTTGAGAGTGAGAGGTTCCTAAGTGAGAAAATCCAGGAAGCATATGAGAAGCTTAACCTTAAGAGGATCATTTGGGCTGAGAGAAAGGTTCTGTTACATGAGCTTGATCCTAAGATTAGGAGAAAATTTGACCGTAGGGGCTGATTACCTCTGTTGGATGTTGATCATCCTCCTTCGGCTACCTTGATCACAGAGTTCTACTAGAACCTCTCTGTCCACTCCTATGATTCCAACACTCTTGTGAGGAATTGGATACGGGGTGATGAGTACACCATTACTCCTTCAGTAGTGGCTGTTGCTCTTGAGGTGCCAGTGGTCCAACATCCTATTTATCCATATGATGAGTCTCCGCCCCTTGATGAAATTATGTCATTTATTATTGGTACTACTATCCAGTGGGGTTCTGATCCTCGGATCACCTCTCACGAGCTGACCGAGACTCATTATCTTTTCTTTCAGATTTCTTGCTATTCCATCTGGCCTATCTCTCATCTGCACACCATTCCTTTGGAGAGATGTATGTTTTTGTATGCCCTTGTTTCTGATGCTCCTATGAGTTTTCCTTATCTTTTTATTCATTCCTTGATTGAGATTCATAGGAGTAGTTCTACTGCTCATGCTTTTTTCTTTCCGGTTTTCATTCATCGGATTCTTTTACATCTAGGTTTAGAGGACTTTCCCGCATCTGAGCCTATCCATATTATTGCTCTTATAGGTGCCACATTTCTTAGGTAAAGGGCTGCTCAGATGAGAGTGAGCTCTAAACGCCCTAGGGTAAAGACTTCTGGTGTTGCACCTCCTCTTCTCTCTTCTACAGGTGATACTATGGCAAAGGAGTTTGTTGATCCTGCTGCTGCTACTGCTGTTCCTCCACCTTCTGCCTCAAATGATTCAGACATTCGACATATATTGGAGACTGTTATGACTGTTCAGGCGGTTCATGGTCAGATTTTGGTGGACATAGTTGATGAGCTTCGTGCTTTGCGAGCGGATTTGGAGCATTTGAGATGGTCACCTCCGCCACCTCCTTTTGATGATGGATTCTAATTGCCCTTTGGCATTCCATCACAAAAAAGGGGAGTACATTTGTAGAGGGTTTTTGTAGTTAGGGGGAGATTTTTGTATTTGTGGAGCTTGTGGAGCTATTAGATTGTATCTAGGTGCTTCATTATGTATTTACATTTTTGGCTCATGATGTATTTTTTTTTTATTGGGTTGTCCATGATAGGGGGAGATACATTGATTTGTATATGTTTCTTGTTTCACATTGCTTATTGATTTATATTTATGAGGTTATTCATGATATATGTTTTTATTTTGTGTTATGTGAAATCAAGAAGTTATTTTTGTTTTGCTTGTATTTTCCACACATGCGTTTATGCGTTTGTTGAGTGTTTCAGGAAATATACAAGTTGATTTAGTCGTGCTGCTGTCTACACTTGCAATTGATAGATAGTAGTTAGGTTGAATTTGTTATGTTGGGCTATGTTTTTGTAATGGGCTGTTTTTATGTAACTTTGAGCACTTTGTTTAGTTTGTGTTTTGTCATGGATTGCCAAAGGGGGAGTTTGTTAGGTTCTAAGGAATTAGCAACTAATGTATTAGAACTTTAAATTGTAATGTTGGCAAACCATGATCAAAACATTTTAGTCTTGTTTAGACTTGCTCAAAGTATATGTTTTTTATGTAAAGTTGGAATCAAGTTACTGCAGGATTTACTGTGTAAATCTACCTGGCTCGATCGATCGAAAGTCATGCAGATTGTTTTTTCTATAGAATTTCCAACTTAGCCTAAGCCCGTTTGACGTGTAGGGTTTTATGTTTTGTCTTAAGTATAAAAGTGAAAGCCCTAACCATGTTTTTATGTTGCTCTTTATGCTGTGTGTGTGAATCTTCTGTGAGATCAAGAAGTGGTTGCCTTCACACATACTTAGGGTTTCCAAGATTCAAGATTATGTCAAGAACTTGGTGATCAATTCAGTTGTTGATTCAAGAGCTTAAAGATACACAAGCGAGAGTGCTTGTACTTGCTGGGAATCCAAAAAAGAATTAGTCCGTGGACTCGAAACTATCATGGGGTCGTGGTAGTAAGTTTCCTACTCGAGATAGCAACAGGAAGTCGCTATTGTGTAAACTTCAATTCTTTCATAGTGGATTCAATTTTACCTTGAGGATAGTTAGGTTAAATCCTCCCCAGGTTTTTTACCGGTTTGGTTTTCTTGGGTTATCATATCATTGTGTTCTTTATTTTCCGTAATTTACAATGATATGATTTATATGTGTTAACCTAGATCTGCATAATTTACCTAAGTTAATCACCTGGCTAAATAACTACATTAATCTGGTTGTGTTTAAGGGGTCTAAAAACAAACATAGATGATGTACGACACCTACTACCTAGTTTTTCTTCAGTTATTTTCAGTCATGTAAACCGCTTGGATAATATAGTTGCGGATGCTCTTGCAAAAAAGGCCTCTTCCATTGCTGGCTGCCACATTTGGATGGAAGCTTTGCCTTTAGACATTGCCGAGTTGGTAAACTTTGATGTTCATTAAGTTTCTGTTTGCTTTTTCAATAAAGTCCTAGGCTTGTGGTCTGGTTTCTCAAAAAAAAGAAAAAAGAAAGGATTTCAAGTCTTTTGAAAGATGTATAATTCTTTTTCAGAATACATGTGTATAATTAGATATTTTATATACAACTTTCCATGGTGTAACCAATAAATAAACCAATGAGTAAAATCAACCAATAACCATTCATTTCTTTCTCATACATAATTTGTGGGCATATAGAAAGCAAAATTTTAATAAACCAGGGACTGCTACCTACAATGGAAATTTGGTAAACCAACAAAAATAAAAAGTAAACATCATGCAGATAGCATCAATAACTAAATAGTACAAATTTTGTACCTGAGCATGATCACTGAAAATGTTCCACTTTGATTTTGTTTAATGAATTCCAATCTGCACTCTAATTTCTTTGATTGAGCAAAGGCATGAAACTTAATAAATAGAAAGGACAACATTGCAAAGACAAATAGGTAAACACGAACGAAGGAAAGAACTTTGAATAATAGATATTTAAAAAAGAAAAAAAAAAAAAAAAGAACAAAAAAACCCTTTGTGGAGCAATTGGAGATCTTCCTCTTCGCTTTCACGATGAGGATAATGATCACTTTCATCATATGGTCATGGTACAATTTTAGCCATTGATGCGGTATAACATTTGTTAATTAATGTATTCTTTTCAAAGCCAAGCCTAAACCATTTCATCAAACACTTTAATTTGAGAAAGATGAAACTGATTTCCATTAGCTCATGTTAGGGTCATATTTTCTATGTAATTAACTAATTTTTTGACAAAACGCACTTTACTTGTAAATTTGGTAGATCTAAGTTGGGTTTGATATATATTAAGTGATTGTATTAAAGACATTAAGATTCATTAAAGAAACAAGTGAAGAAAAACTATTTTACTGAAACTCGATAGATAGCTCGATAGAAATCTGCTATCAAGATTTAATAGGCAGCTCGACACAACCTCGACACAAGCTTGATCTATCGAGCTTTATGAATTTAGAATTTCCAGATCTGAATTTCAACCCATGTGATGTGATTTGGTTTTAGGTTTTTTTTTTTTTTTTTTTTTTTCTCACAACCCTAAACATATATAAGACTTATTTTAAGAGCCGTCACACATAGATACAGAGACCAAGAGTTTATTTTTCTCTATGAGAAGCTACTGCGTTTGTGCGCCATAAGGTTTTGTAAGCAAGTGCTTCTTGATCTTCATTGTTGATGAAGTGAAGAACTTTGCAGCCAACAACAATCATTCAAGTTGCCAGAGTTAGTCACGTACTAGAATCCGTGCAAAAAGGTTAGTCACAGATTGAAAATTTGTGCAACAAAGGAAAGAAGGCTAGTACAAGATCAAGTTCTATTGGATATTGGAGTAAAGGTTCAACTGTAAGTTTGTATTTTGGAATAGGTCAAGGTAGTGGTGAATTCTTATACTTGTAATCGTTTGATTGTTGATTAGTGTATTTTTGGGAGTGGTGACCTTAAAATCACTTGGTGGGGTTTTTGTCTTACGAGAGGTTTTCTCCATTTGTCAACAAATCACTGTGTCAAATTTATTTTCTGCTGCATTTAGTATTTTTGGTGATTTTTTGGTGTCTCCACGATTTGCATGCAATTTAACCTAATTAATTAACATGGGTAATTGAATTAATTAATCGGGGTCAAACTATCTTAACCCAACAGCTCATATAAGCAATCCACCAACAAAAAAATAGATTGATGAATTGGATTTCAAATTTCTGAGAGAGAGAGAGAGAGAGAGAGAGAGAGAGAGAGAGAGAGAGAGAGAGAGAGAGAGAGAGAGAGAGAGAGAGAGAGAGAGAGAGAGAGAGAGAGAGAGAGAGAGAGAGTTAATGCTTCACTTCAAGGCCAATACAAAATAACAGCAGAAGACGATGGGAACTGCATATTTTTCTAATTTTCAAGGCTTTGTTTTATTTACACAAAGAATAAAAAACCGAAAAGCAAAAAGAAACGAGCAGCCATGAGTTACACCAATGCCCAAAAAAAATGAATAGCTATGAGTTGCGAAGCGTA
Source organism: Quercus lobata (assembly GCF_001633185.2). Lineage (NCBI taxonomy): Eukaryota > Viridiplantae > Streptophyta > Magnoliopsida > Fagales > Fagaceae > Quercus > Quercus lobata. Next base: position 30,919,400 of record NC_044913.1, read on the forward strand.
AAACACCAAGTGCAAATGAATTTCAAAACAAATAATGAAAGGTTGATCTAATAACTATAGTAATCTCTGTTTTAGGTTGTCCTGGTCTGGCAGGGGGTGGTGGACTTCTTAGGAATCACCACGGTAGATGGATTAAAGGGTTCTGCAGGGCTATAGGGTGGGCAAACAGCTTACATGCTAAGCTTTGGGCTATAAGGGATGGCCTTTCCCTATGCATTCAACTCCAAATGCCTGAAATAGAGATAGAACTTGATGCTAAATCAGTGGTGCACCTCCTAAACAGCAACAGTGCCTCCCTTGCTGATTATGCCCCTTTGGTTGTTGACTGCAGGAACTTAATGAACCAGATCCCCAGGTGGAAGCTAACTGCTTTAGGGAAGCAAATGCATGTGCTGACCAACTTGCAAGAATGTCACTTTATTTCCAGCAGCCTTTTGTTATTTTAGACACTCCTCTTGTGGAGTTGTCCTCGCTTATATTATATGACCTCACTGGTCTCAGACGTAATAGATTATGTTCTAATATTGGCCCTAGGGCTATGTAGTTCTGCTTCCGTTATATATTCCTTATTAAAAAAAAAAAAAAAAAAAAAATACAAAAGGATGTGTAATCTAATACGTGTAAGTCTGTAACTAATTATTTTGAAGTAATAATTTTATTTATTTATTTTTTTTTTGAGAAGATTGAAGTAGTAAATTAATAATAGGTAAAAACTAAAAGAAATTAAAGGAATGGTAGAGGAGAAGTCATGCTAAACATTCTTGTATGGACCGTTAGATTAACAAAAGATGGCATATGTCATTATTATGTAATTAGTATATATATATATATATATATATATATAGGTTTAGGTTCAAGTTACACCTGATGTAACTCTAAGCAATGTTACATCATCCAATAATTTGTTATAAAATTCATATTTTGAGAATCTCACCGTTGAATTACATGTTCTATATGTTCTTAACATGCATGCCAATTTTCTTGCCAATCGGATGTAATTTATCATTCGATTCATAAACTCATCTTTTATGCATTATTTTAAATTACAAAAACTCGAATTTAAACAATTGACTGATGACATTGCCATTGATCTTCGATCATCTTTAAATTTTGCAAGCATAGAGAATATACGAAGATAATGTAATCTAAGGGTGGATTTGTCGAAATTCTCATCTAATTAAAAAATATTGAGTAGTGTAACATTGTTTAAAGTTACATCAAGTGTAACTTGAACTCAACCCATATATATATATATATATACATAGAGAGAGAGAGAGAGAGAGAGAGAGAGAGAGAGAGAGAGAGAGAGAGAGAGAGAGAGAGAGAGAGAGATGGGTTCAAGTTACACATTTTTTAGACTGTAGATTTCTAAAACATCTAACGGTTAAAAAAAAATCATTAAATGTGATTGCTTTCCACCTTATTACCTAATTAATACTAGCATTCACTCTCTTCTTATTTATTACTTTCTAGTTTCCACTAGATAATATTTTATTCCACACAACCTAACAAAACAAATAAAAAAAAATCTATTTTCTTTGATTTCACAACAACTACCAATTAAAAACAAGAGTCAAATAAAAAAAACTTTCAATTGCTCCTTGAAAAAACAAAAACAAAACAAAACAAAACTTCAATTTTGAGCCTATCATACACTAAACAAGCAAACCTCCCACCTTTTCATCACCAAGCAATTGAAATTTTGAAAGGAAGAGCTTTTGGACTTGCTGCTTCAACTCAGTCTTACCAAAAAAGAAAAAAAAAATCATATATCACACCATATAATAATTGTGTAGGTTTGTTAAAAATTTTAATTATGTAAATGTTTTTTGTTTATATGTATCTATTAAAACATTGATAATGTAGAATTCAATTAAAGAAAATGTGATATTCTGTTTAGTGTATGATAGGCTCAGACTTATTTTATTTTTTTTTAATTTTTTAATTTTTTCTTTTTATAAATTTTATGGAACCCCTGTGTTCAAACTCAGTTTTTTCTTTGTATTTTGTTTACACAAATATATACTTCTATCTTCACCGTAAATTAAGGAAAAAAAAAAGTTATCTGATGAGAAAAATTTATTTGATAAAAAAAAAAGTTATTTGCTACTTCAACGCAGTCTAACTAGAAAATTAGATTTTTTGTTTAAGTTGTGTTGAACAAAATATTATCTCTTGGAAAGCAATAAATAGAGAGAGAGAGAGAGAGAGAGAGAGAGAGAGAGAGAGAGAGAGAGAGAGAGAGAGAGAGAGAGAGAGAGAGAATGCTAGTATTAATAAGGTAATAAGGTGAAAGCAATCATATTAATGATTTTTTTTAAACCGTTAGATCTTTTAAAAATCTACAGTCTAAAAAAGATATAACTTTTGTAGAGTTATATTAGGTGTAACTTCAAAAGAGTTACACCTATTTTAAACCATTGATTTCTCACATATCTAATGGTAGAAAAAATGCTAGTATTTATTGCTTTCCAACTCATCTCATCTATTTAATTTTTTTTATTTCTTATTTTTTATTTTTGCTGGGTAATTGTTTATTGCAGGGGATAGAGCCCCTGCGCTAACAGTTACAAGAGGAACCGGGTACCACTAGGCTACAAGGCCTGATGGTACTCATCTCATCTAATTAATACTAGCATTTTTGTCTCTCTCTTATTTATTACATTTATAAGTATCTTAACATATAGGGAGATAAAAAAAAGTATTATTACATTTATAAGCTTATTAACCTTGAGGGAAATAAAAAAGAATTGCAAAATCACTGATAACTACGAACCTGGATTACATCCAAAACTAAAGAAACAATGAAACAGGAAATTGTGATGCTATGTAGGTTTAGTTAAGTGTATCAAGTAGGGAGAGAAAACAAAGATGACGACTTTTCAACATGAACTTTGCTAGAGCCTCTGGGTACTAAAGAATTCCTTTTTAATTTATGTTGGTCTAAACAAACCTTGTTTGATTTTTCTCCTACAAAATAAAAACATCTTTTTTTCTAAAATCTAAATAAATCCCAATATTTTTTACTTTTAAGTTTTCCCCTACTTATTATGGGCCAAGGCAACTTGAGCATGGTCTTCCTTGCCACCTTTGGGCAAGGTGGCAGTGACTTTGGCTTGCTTTTCCCTTTCCATGGGCATGTAGTAAGTGAGGTAGTCACAAGTATTGGCTCTCGATTTCACTGAAATTGCTGAATATCATTGAAAATGTTCTTGTGATGGACATTGATAAATTCCTGTATTTAGGTTTGAGAGTTAACCGAGAGATATTTTTTCTTTAATGGTACAAAAGAGAGAGATAGAGATCGGAGAAGTTAGCTGACTTTTACTTTATTATAAGATGTTTATAAATGGTTATATTTAATAAATAAGAGAGAGACATAAATGCTAGTATTAATTAGATGAGTGAGATGAGTTGGAAAACAATAAATACTAGCATTTTTTCTACCGTTAGATATGTGAGAAATCAATGGTTTAAAATAGGTGTAACCTTATAAAAGTTACATCAGGTGTAATTTGAACCCATTTCATATAAATTATAAACAAATAAATGATTTACCAAGTACTTATATAAAATGAATTTATATGGATATTTCTTATTTAAAAGAATTATAATAGTATGCTATTAATTGCTTCTTTCTTATGTTTGTCCAATTGTGAGGAGTCGTACATAACATGCTCCCAATTTCAGTTTTGTTCTAATTAATGCCCCAAGTTCTAATCCTTCCAAGCTTCGGTAGAGTCAAGTCTTCATTTTTTTTTTTTTTTTTTTTTTTTTTTTTTTTTTTTTAAATTTGGGGCCGAGTTAAATATATCAATATTTGTTAACCACAAAATAACACACACCACACAATACTTCAAAGATGGTTTTAACATGATTTATTATATATTTTATTTTCTAGTATATTAGAAAATTTCATCAAGTCAATTTTAATTAATTCAAAACAAATATTTTCTTTTTATTCAATTAGATGCAATTATCCTTTAAATTATATTAATCATGATTAATATTCTTCAAATTTTTTTAAATCAATTTTTTTTGTTAAATAAAATAAAGATTACATGTTAGAGTAATAACAATAATTTTACAAAATTAAAAGTATACAAAGAAATTAATTTCAAATAAGTTACCTTCTCAAAAAAAAATTCAAATAAGTTAGATAATAAATGTCATTTTTATATGCCTTAACACATAAAATCAGGGCTGTAACCGAGACAAGCTGAGCCGAGTATTAAATGTTCAAGCTTGTTCATTTAATTTTTTTCAAACATGGGCTAAGCTCGAGCTTATTATCAAACAAGATTTTATGTTCAAGTTTGACTCATTTTCTTGTCGAGCAAGCTTGAGCTTGTTCACGAGTTACTTGATTAACTTATTCTTTTCCTTTATTGTGTTAAACCATGACTAAAATGTTTTACTTTTTCATAATTTTATGAATTTGGACTATGAATAGACTATTTATATCATTAATAAGCTACAAATAATAATTTAATATCATATAAATCTCTTGACAAACTCATACATTCCAATTTCAAGTCTATATAAATATATTTTTAGACAAGTATACATATAAAATGTAATATTTTATATAGTTAAATCGAGCCCTCATGTTCATGAGCCTATTCATGAACACATTATTTTGTTTGAGCTTGGCCTGTTTAATAATCGAGCCTATACTTATTAAGGCTTGAGCTTAACTTGTTTTCAAAACAAACGAACATAAATAAGTTTTTTCTCAAGCCAAGCTCGAGCTGTTCATAAACAATTTGGTTCATTAACAGCCCTGACAATGCAAGGTTATATATATGTATATATATATAAGTAATAATAACAAAATCTAAATGAAAAACCTATTTTTTAATGGATAACAAAATAAACATGTCCCAAAATTTTAACCATAAAAACCATTACATCTTTTTTCCTAATAATAATAGGGAAAAAAAATCCTTTGCGTTCCAATAGCCCTAACCATAATTAGTAAACTTGATCGGAACTTAACCTAGTTGATTATGGCTCACCAATGAAACTATAGATTTAATTAAAATTTTATACAAAAATTAAGAATATGTTACAAAAAAAATATGTAAAAAAAGGTGCTAATAAAAATTGGATAGGTCAATTTTAAAAGTATAATAAATATATACGTATATATAATATTCACAAAATAAAAAATATTTAATTTCTTTTCAAAAAGAAAAAAAAACTTTTACAAATGAGATTTACTTTACGTATTTTGAGGATCAAGAGCATTTAGACTTCTTAGAGTATCCGTATTAGTGGATGTAAAATTTCTGTCTTTTTAACAAAAAAAAAAAACATACGTTTTTAATTTTACACACCCACTTTTACAAAACACCTACATCAGTTTGTCTATTCTACCATCTATTTTATTTAAATAATAATATTTCTTTAATTTTTTATTATATCACACAAACAACTACCCACATGGCCCCACCCACCTCTTTCTTTCTTTTTCTCAAGCAAATCCTTTTTCTTTTTTTCTTTTTTTTTTTCTTTTTTTTTTTTTTTTAATTTTTGAACCATCTCCCTCTTTCTTGTTCTCCTTTTCCTTCTTCCTTCTTCTATTTATTCTTTCTTCTTTTTCTTCTACAGATTTCTCAAACTCAAACCAACCTCACTGCCACCATCATCACACTGCCGCCAACAACCCAAGCAAGCCCCAGTTGCAGCGACCCACCATTGCCACCTCTGATCTTGATGTAGTGCTACCATGGTCCTCACTTGACTTCATTTGGGTTTTGGTTAATTTTGGGGTTTGATTTCATCTGGTTCTATGATGGGTTATTTCTAGTTTTAGTTTTTGGGTTTTTGTATTATGATGGGTTATTGCTAATTTTAGTTTTTGGGTTTTTGTATTTGGGTGGTACCACTTGATCTATGGTTGAGGCTGGGCAGGGGTGGTTTTGTGATTTTGTTGTCGGAAAAAGATAGAGATTAGTGGTTGAGGCTTGGGTAGGGGTGATTTTGTGGTTTTGTTGTGAGAAGAAGACAGAGGGGAAGAGCAAGATGAAGGGGTAGAGAGAAAAAAAGAATAAAAAAATCATTTACACGTGAATAGTAACCGTGCATATATGCATGGTTATTGTAGAACTTTTGTATATATGCACAATTTTTCAAGCACAAATGTGGGTGTTTTTTGGGTTAAAATGAGTAAAATTAACCACTTTTTGTATTTTGCACAATTTTCCAACCTCTGATGCGGTTTCTCTAAGATCCTCTATTTGGTAGAGTTCTTTAAAATCCTCAATATCTTTTTTTTTTTTTTTCTAGAATAAAATCTTCAAATTATGCAATATTGACCAATTCAGTGAACATATGTTTTAAACACTCCTAAATTAATGACTTATATATGACCCAAAAAAAAAAAAAAGTGAATATTAAAACAAATGAAGCTTTTTTTTTTTAATAATTCTAAATTTTTGTTGCATTCCAGCTGAAAAAATGAAGTACGGTAAGCCTCCATTTGGATACCAATAAAAAATGAAAATTATTTCACTATTCAACTTATTTTTGATACTATTCATGGGCCTCACTGCACTTTTTGGTACTATTCATGAGTCCTACCATACTATTTCAACTAACTTTTACCTTTATCTATAGTACTTTTAGTAATAAGTTTTTAATTTCAGCAAAATAAGTGGTATTCAAACATATCCTGAATAGAAATTTCTATTCACCGTACTTCATTTAAAGCCCCAGTAAACTATAGCCCATGACAGTCTTGATGCAGTAGATGCAGCATTGTCGATGCCTTTATTCTTTTCCAGCTTAGCTAGTTCGTGTGCCACTGTATTATTTTCTCATTTTGTATGCTGTAGTTTTATTGACCTAAAGCCTTCCAATCCAGTTGTAATTCCTTGGATAATACAGCCAATTGACCCTACCATTTCCTCCGAATTTACCGCTTGAATAAATCATTAACACTTTAAATGAGTGCTTGTAGTTGTACAATTATTTTTTCAATACGAAGGGGCCAAGTAAAATGCACTTATAATTTAAAACTTATAATGTGGGTTCCAGTTAACTCAACTGGTAAAATTTCTTATGGTTGTATAAGAGATCAGGGGTTCAATTCCCGCCTATACCAAAAACTGATTGGTTATTGGTCTGATAATAAAGAGTTATCATTAAGAGCAGACGCCATAAGTTAAAACTCTTTAAAAAAAAAAAAAACACTAAAATTGTAGGAAGGGGGGAATTTTTAAAAAAGTCATGACTGGTGCTTGTTAAGATTTGCCACAATGGATTCCACACCAATTGGCAAAAAAATATTGGACAAAATTGCCCCCTTAAAGAAGATACGGCTGGCAGCAGGGGTATTTTTCTTTTTTGGACAAAATTCCCCTCTTCACACATTTTCCTCCATTTAACTTTTTATTTTCCACCAAATTTTATTTTACCAATATTTTACTATTCACTTTCTTTCACTTTACCAATATCAAACTCAATTTCTTCCCCTTTACCAATATCAAAGATAAGAAGGGATAAAGAAATGTCAATGAAGTATTGAGAAATAATTAAACAAGGTACCACTATTGCATTTTATTTGATTCATAGTTATTTTTGAAAAATAGGTTAAAATTAATATGATGTTAATTTTTATTTTTAATACATGTATATTATAGCACCAATGGATGGGAATGTAGTTGCAAGTGAAACTCAATACTTTGCTCCAAAAGATTGCTTTGACTTAAATGAACCACTTCAAGAAGGTATTATAATTTTATTTTATTTTATTTTATTTGTGATTTACATTTCATATATCTTAGAATATTTTTAAACTCTTGTTTTAATATAACATTAATGGATGGGAATGTAGTTGCAAGTGAGACTCACTACTTCACTCCAAAAAATTGTTTTGACTTAAATGAACCCCTTCAAGAAGGTAACATAATTTTATTTTATTTGTAAATTTACATTTCATTTATCATAGAATATGATGTTTTTATTTTAAACTCTTGTTTTAATATAGCACCAATGGATGACAATGTAGATGCAAGCAAGACTCATCAATTTGTTCCAATGAATTGTTTTGACTTAAATGAATTGTCTCAAAAAGGTTCTATTGTTTTCATTTTATTTGTAATATATAATTCATATATCATATAATATGATGTTGATTGTTTTTTTTTTTTTAAATTGTTTTAATATAGCACAAGTTGATGATGATTTGATTGCAAGTGAGGTTTATGGAAGTGTTTCAAAGAATTTTGTTGAATTAAATGAGCTTCCAAATGATGGAAAAAATAATAATACTTATGGAGATGAAATAATTGATTGGAATGAATGTCCAATAGATGAAATGAGAGTTATTGAAGAACATAAAGATATAAATTGAATAGAAAATGAGTTTGAGCCTTTTGTTGGTCAATGTTTTCCCAATGAAGAAGAAGCTTTCATTTTCTATAAAAATTATGCAAATCGATATGATTTTACAATTCGAAAAGGTCGTACTGAGAAAAAAAAAAAATAGTAAGATGTGATTTCTTTTGTCATCGACAAGGTAAACAACCACAAAAAAAAAAAAAAAAAAAAAAAATGGATCCATCTAAGGAGCAACAAAATAGTAAGTCTTTAAAATGTGGATGTAAAGCTCATCTAAGTATCATTTTGCAAAAGTCATTTGATATTTTTCCTCAAGAATGGCATGTCACTAAGTTTGTTGTAGACCACAATCATGATTTGTTCTCTCCTTCGAAAGTGCGATTTCTTCCAGCCAATTGAGTTATCACTATAGATGATGAATACACATTTTCTTATTGAAAGAAGTTGAACTTTCAATTAGAGAGGTAATGCGTGTTATGGAACTTGAGAGGCATTTGAAACATGGACAACTTCCATTTTTTCAAAGGGATATTCATAATCTTTATGTGAAAATGAGGAGGAAGAATGCAAAGAATGATGCTATGGATCTTCTACAATTTTGCAAAGTTGCTAAAGAAGAGAACTCTAGATTCCAATATGCATTTACAACCGATGAAGAAAATGGATTGGAGCATATTTTTTGGTCACCTACTCATTGTTTTGATTGGTACCAAAAATATGGAGAAGTGTTATTTTTTTTATACTATTTATAAGGCGAATGCTTATGATATGTCTTTTAGTATTTTTGTTGGTGTCAATAATCATGGAAAGACAATTTTCTTTGGTAGTGTACTTCTTCGAAATGAAACAACAAGTGTCTTTCGATGGTTAATGAAGGTATATTCTTTGTCTTATAAATTTGTACAATTATTTTTAAAATTTAATTTGATTAATTAGTAGAATAATAATGTATATCCTTTGAAATATTTTCATGCTTTAGTAAATTTGTATTTGATTAGCAGACTTTTGCATGCTTGGTGAAGAATCAACCCAAGGCAATTTTGACGAACCAAGATCCATGGTTTACAGAGGCAATATCAAAAGAATTGCCAGCTACAAAGCATGCCTTTTGTATATGGCATATTACCACTAAATTTAGCAGTTGGTTTACATCAATTCTTCGTAATCAATATTCAAATTGGTGCATGGACTTCTATAAGTTATATAAGTTAGAGTCATGTGATGAGTTTGACAATCAATGGCTTCAAGTTATGACAAAATATGACATGCTCTCTAACAAACATGTAATTGGTTTATATCAAATCAAACACTTTTGGGTACCATGTTACCTTCGTGGGCATTTTTTGGTGGAATGACAACAACCGGAAGATTGGAAAGTATAAATGCATTTAGTAAACGGTTTGTTAGTTCTCACACAAACTTGATCCAACTCATCAAACAAGTAAGTCATTATTTACCATTGATTTCTTTTGTTGTATAATTTTCTTTATTTATTTGTTAATATTTGTAGTCTTCATGTATCATAAAAAAGTTTTTAATTTATTTTACTATTTGAAATTTTAGGTTGATCTTGCCATTGAAGATATTGAGCAAACACAATCACATGATACGATGTTGGAGACATATAGAGGTTCTTCTTTAAGATCAATGTTACAGTTAGAAGACCAAGCACATAGTGTTTTGACGCCCTATGCTTTCAAGATTTTTCAAGAGGAGTTTGGGAGAGCAACACAATATTCGGTGCTTCAAGAAAATTGTATTGAATTTGTACTACAATATTATAAAGATGAAACTAGTCAAAGGAACAAAGTATTATGGGATGGTAAGATGACATATTGTAGTTGCAAGAATTTTGAATTTTTGGGTATACTTTGTTATCACGTACTTAGTGTATTCCTTCATAAGATTGTTACCAAATTCCATCCTTGTATTTACTACCACGTTGGTGTCATGAAGCATCATTAAGTGAAAAAGAATTGCTAGTGGTGGATGATGAAAATGACAAGGAAAATATGGTTGATACTAATGTTAATGATATGATTAATGGAGATTGCTTCATTAATTGTCCTCCACCCATAAAGACAAAAGGTCGCCCGAAGCAAAAACGAACGAAATGTGGAAGAGAACTTGGAAAGAAAAAGAAGTCTTGTGGCCTTTGCAAGCATGTTGGTTATAACATCTCAACATGTCCAGAGAAAGATAATTGTACTTCCTCATATGGTGCGAAAAAAAGAAAAAAATGTACTTCAAGTGAAATGGGATTGAATCCAATATTTTCTTTGAAATGTTTGGCATAAACTCTTGAGCTTTTAAAAGAAAACAATTACGACAGTATTGTGTTTGTTAATTATGACAATATTATGTCATTGGACTAAGATGCTTCTCCATGACAATATAATGCCTTTGTTAATTTTGACGCTTCTCATCTTTTTTTATTTTTTTACATTTCCATTTTGACAATATTATGCTAGTGAATATTCACATTATCATTTTCAATATTATGTCATAGTACTAAAACGCTTCTTCCTACTCTTTCTTTTTTATTGTTTTTTGTTTTTTTTTTATACTGAATTTACCTAAATATTTATAAGGGATCCAATAAATACTAATTTAAATTAAACATTCTTGAAGAAATTTAAATCATGCCTAAATTTCCCATTTATAAGGGATTCAAACCTAAACTCTGATCCACGCTGATATTACATTGTTAGTCCCTAATATTTATCTACCAGTGCTTTAGTCTCTAAAGTATCAAGTGATTGTTATTGGTCTTTAAAGTATCAACTTTGACAACTTATTATTATTTTTTATTGTTTTAACTTTTTTTTTTGGGCATACCCATAGCATAAACAATTCAATCAAAATTACTAATTTTCTTCAGTCCCTACTACCTCATGCCTCACTACCATTGCCCTATATAGGGGTGTGAATGGGTTGGGTTGAGGAGTATTTTCAATTCGGTCCACCATAGTCGGGTCAAAAAAAGATCTAACCTAGCCTAGCCCACCTAGATCAGGTTGGAATTAAAAAAAACTTTTAATTAATTGAGCATTCAAACAACACCAATACAAATAAGCGCAAATTTATAACCTATAATATAGCTCTATCCTAACTCAGTTGATAAACAAAAGAATAAATAATAAAATTATATCATATATTTTTAAAATATATATTAAATATAGGTGGGTTGGGTTAGGTAGATCGGTTTTGGCTAATCAACGAGTTGGTTGAACACCTCTAGCCTCATATAGCAGAATAAATAAAGGGTAAAGAGTTGAAGAAGAAAATTTATTACGTTCTCTTATTCTTCCTTATTTGTTTGGTTTACAAACCTTCATCTTCTTTTTTCATCTTTAATTTCTTACTAGTCGCAAACTCGCGCAATGCACGGGAAAATTTGACGTCATATTCTTTTTTGCCAAGTAAAGAATGAGAATTGTAGTTGAGAATTATAAGTAATAGTCCCAAATTCATCACACAATAATGTGATTACATTGTAATATATATAATATATTTTATGCAAGTAAAGAAGTCTATATCTTGATTTTTTTGTATAAATATAAATAGTTTTGGCAAGGAAACATGTTGCATTTTACTTTCAATTATTATATATGACAATATTTGTAATACGATATAATATAGTGAGATATGCATCAAAACAGAACACAATTAAAAAAATGGAAAATGTATAATTTTTATTAGAACATAAAAATGAATCTTGAAGGTTTCATATGAAAGCTAACATTATTTTGCATTTCTTGAGAAATTAATGAGAAATTTATTCAAACTTTGTTTCCACTTTATCACATAAGAATTATTAAACAAAGTTATAACAATTTATATTTTCATAATCACTAAACTCATACATGAGAATTAGTTATTACAAAAAATTTTCTCCCCAAAACATATATTGATTTCTATTTTTCCTTTCCATACAATTTGAAAAATATTAAAACTAAGGAAGCTAAATGTGTAGTTGACCTTAGTCAATCAATAAATAACGTAAAAGGGGTAGGGAAAAGCAAACGTATTCACGGTATAATTATTTATATAGGTCCATATTTGTTTTTGTATATATTAATACTCTTGATTTCTATAATTTTCATGTAGCAATTGTATCTTGTTTGATATCTCCCAGGTCTTCAACTTTAGGCCAACTCACATCAAATAAACCAATGATCATGAAAAAGAACCTAGTAAGATGAAGTCAAACACAATTTCTAAATTTTCTAAATTTTAACAAATAGAAGATCAAGATTATAGAGAAATTGAAATGAGAGAGAGAGAGGTACCTATGATAGTAGATATAAAAAAAAATGTAGTGATAATTAAACAAAAAAAATTCCATCACAAATACTATGCTTATTGCTTTTAAGTGAGATTAAAGGAGAACATATATAAATATAAAAGTTATGTAGGAGAAGGGGAAAAGTTATATACAATAAATAAGCGTTGAGGGAGGGGAAGGTTAGGGAAGAGGAAGAGACTTTGTATGTTCTGGTAATTGAAAAATTTGTGTGTGTGTGTGTGTGTGTGTGTATGTTCTTATAAAAAAAACTCATCAAATCTAATGTGGTAACATAATAATAAGTCTGAATAAAGGATTTTTGGGCTACCATATAAGTTTATGAAAAATTGTAGACTTTCATTCATAAATGAGAATTCTATGGTTTGTTTTTTTCAATTAGATAAAAGAAATATATAGGTAGGGAACGAATTTTTCCCCCCAATTATACCAGAAGGGAAATTGTACGGAGAAATTAATTGTTTTAACTCTTGCCTTTTAGGTTACTTCCACCCCCTCCCCTAAAAAAAGGACTTTTTAGTTACTAAAAAAAAAAATGCCTCTTAGGAATAATTTACGAGGAAAATTATACCCCTTGCCAAAAAAAAGAGGAAAATTATACCCACTTTAGGGGGAAAAAATTGGTTACATATCTAAAAGAGCAAATAGTGAATATTTAAGTATATATTATTTAAGAATCATAATAATAGTGGAATTTGTAGTATGCATTTAAGAATTTTTTTTCTTAAGTACCAAAAAAAAAATCCTAGTTGATTTCCTGCTGTATTTATCTATATATTATTTCTATCATATTTATGTATAACTAATCGCTAACCCGTGCTATACACGGGAATCTACCTATTTTTGAGGTAGACTAAATTTTATAAAAATTTTAAGAAACTACACCATTGCATAATTTGCTTTTGTATGACTTCAATTTGTGTTACAATTTGATGAAGAAGCTATTGTTTGAACATGCAATAGCATACAAAAAATTTGTTAGACAGTTTTAGATACTGCAAAAAAATAACTCAAAAATTCAGATATTAAAACTTCTGAAAAATCAAAAAATATTAAAGAATCAAATGGTTCACTGCTTAGAAATTATTGAAACAAAACAAAATATATATGACTAAACAATAGACAAATATAAGAGAAAAATGAGTTATATTCAAAAGAATAATTTCAATTATTGCAAGCTTTTTTATCTTGTAAAAAGTGGCTAAAGAGAGTTTGGTGGTTCATGTATGAAAATTACTTTTTAAAAAATACATGAAAAACCATAAAATAAATTTTTTTTTTTTTTCAAAAAACAAAGTAGAGAAGAAAATAACATAAGAAGAGATCATACCTCTACACGGCTTAAAAAAATATATTGGGGTTTGCTTTGCTTTTATAGTGTTCATGATTAACCTTGCAAATTTGGAGATAAATTATCAACGTTTAAGTTGGAGTTGTTAAAGAGATAGCGTTTCACTTATTATTAAATTTGGACTAAACAAAAATAATTTTATTTAAATAAAATGAACAATCCATGATCAATTAGTCCACAAAAGAATAAGACCTAAAGTCAAATAAATCTCAATTAATATAGATGTCTAAAAACCTATGAATAATTTAAAAACTAAAAAAGAGACTTGTTGAAACTAACTGCTCTACTTGAATACCGCAATATTATAACTTCGTAAAGATAGTAGAAAAGAACATCCCTGGGCACATCCCCATGCACACCCATGGCTCATGTACTGTAACTCTTGTTGGCTATGGACAGTAAGTAGTGACTTTGCAAAGCCTATTTTATCGTTCAAAACCTAAATTAAAAAAAATAAATAAATAAACCAACAATTCAGTTAAAAATATGATAAACTTACAAAAGGAGGATGCGGAGGAGAGAGTAAGGGAAGCAAATTCAGTGAAGGGGGCAATCAAAGCAATCTATACATAAAAAATTCCAAGAAATATTAAACAAATAATTTCTAAAATTTAAACACCAAGAGAAGAAAAAAAAAAAAAAAGGGAGAGTGGAAAAACAACTTTCACCTAGGAGAGAGAGGCAGAGATACTAATGAATTTTAATACATGTGTTGGTGGCTTGGTGTCGTACAGTGAGGTTTTTGTGACTTTGTGTGAAAGAAAGAAAACCTAAAAGGCTTTATGTTTGTGTTGGTGCAGTACAAAACAAATATGCATTATATAGTTAAAAAAAATGATAATGATGAGTTTGAGTTTAAGTTGGACTTGTTAGAGAGATATAGTTTTACTTTTGGTTAAGTTTAGACTAAACAAAAATAATTTTATTTAAATATTATTCTAACGTGGAAAATTGTGAGAGCTTCAAAAGCTTCGGTTTTATATATATATATATATATATATATATATATAGATTAAGGAGTATGATGTATTGAAGTGCAACATATCATAGCCAAATTGAACTCAGAATAAGATACAAGAAATAAGTTTGAGTTTTTTTTTTTTTTTTTCCTCTCGAGAATTAGAAAAGTTTAATTAAGCTAACTAAGGTAATATGATTTAATTCGTGTTGGACTGTACAAAATCATTCTATTTGTTTATATATATTGGTTAGCATGGTTGAATTAAGTTGCAAGATTTCTTAAGAATGAGATCACACCGAGGTATATGCTTCAATTGAGAGAATTTTTTAATTCCAAAGTAATGAACATTAGTATTACCATGGAAAACATAAATCAATATTGCATGCATGTCCACAGTCATAAAATGGATGCAATAATTAAACATTGTAAGTGTCCAAAAGTTATTTCCTTAAAATTTTAATTTGTAAGATTTTTTTTTTTTTTTTTTTTTTTTTTTTTGAGAAGATAAGTGGTAAGAATTAGAGATTAGATCTTTTTAAAAAAAAAAAAAAAAAACCTTTAGTATGTCTGACTTATGACAATGTAATTTACATAATAATTTGTCAAAAAATATATGAAAATAACCATATAAAACTAAATTATAATCCCAAATACAAAGAAAAAGAGGAACACCATACGGTCCATACCTATTGATCATAATATTTTGTTTCATCTTCCAAGTTATCCTAAGAACTAAGAAGGTAGAAATTAGAATAGATTTAGATGAGATTAAAAGAACATTAGCAAGAATTTATGTAGTATTTAATTTAAAAATTACAAAGCCATTTAGAAAATAAAATAAACAAATGGGAAGCAAATGATCATGTACTAAAGCAATAAAACCCATTCCAATTATTTAGACACAAACAATTTTAATGGGTAAAACACAATTGTGTAAAGAAAAACTATAAACATGGATACAAAGAAATAGACTATCAATTGAAAATTTTAAAAAAATAGAATAAAATAAAAAGAAAAAAAAAAAGGAAAAAGAAAAAAAGAAACATGGTATTTACAACCCTGGAAAAGAAAATCCAATATAAACCTTTACATTGTAATTTTTCAAAAAAATAATGAAAATAACCATATAAAGCTAAGTTATAATCCCAAATACAAAGAAAAAGAGGATCATATGGTCCATACCTATCAATCATAATATTTTGTTTCTTCTTCCAAGTTATCCTAAGAAGTCAAAAATCAGCATAAACTTAGATGAGATTAAAAGAAAATTAGCAAGAATTTATGTAGTATTTAATTTTAAAAAAAATTACAAAGCCATTCAGAAAATAAAATAAACAAAAGGGAGGAAAATGGTCATGTACTCAAACAAAAAAATGCATTCCAATTCTTTAGATACAAAAAAAAAAAAAAAAAAAAAAAAAAAAAAAAAAAAAAAAAAAAAATTAATGGGTAAAACGCGATTATGTAAAGAAAAATTGTGAACATGAATACAAAGAAACAGACTATCAATTGAAAATTGAAAAAGAGAAAAAAGAAATATGGTATTTACAACCCTGAAATAGAAAATCAATACAAACTGCAAACCATAAAAATTGCAACAGAAAAGCAAAGAAGTTGAAGGGAAGAAAAAGAGAAACTGACCTCAAATAGAGTTTCCAATTCTAGTTGTAATTTGGTGACTTATGGGGTAGAATGAAAGTAATACAAACTACAAACCATAAAAATTGCAGCAAAAAAGAAAAGAAGTTCAAGGGAAGAAAAAGAAAAGTTGACCTCAAATAGACTTTCCAATTCTAGTTGTAATTTGGTGATCTCAAATAGACTTTCAAAATCTATATATAAAAAATTAAATGGGTTGGTTTTAAATCCAAAGGGAGGCAATTGAATGTTTTGATGGGGAGAAAAGCCATTTTTTTGATAAGGAGAGAGAGAGAGAGAGAGAGAGAGAGAGAGAGAGAGAGAGAGAGAGAGAGAGAGAGAGAGAGAGAGAGAGAGAGAGAGAGAGAGAGATTGATTGCTGAAATGAAAGCAATTTGGATTCAATGGGAAAGTCAATAATAGTATAAACATTAGCCGTTTATTTGATGGGAAGATGATGAGTTGAGAGAGAGAAAATGGGATTGATTAAAGAAAATGTGTGAAGTGGAAACCCAAAAAAAAAAAAAAGGGAAAAGAAAAAAACTTTGTGACATGGCGATGATGTGGCTGAACTGGAGTGTAGTAACAATAAATACTACGCTTCAGCTTTTAGATATAATATATAGATATAGATATAGATTGGATCTTCCTGTCTTTTCTTTTTTTTTTTTCATTAGTTTTTCTTTTTGGTTAATGGTAGATAAAAAAATATTAATGTCACTAGTAGGTCCAAATGAAAACCAATAACAACTTATTGCTTAAACTTTATTATGATATTGTTATGAAAATATTGTATAAATAGCACTAATTTAAAAAGTTTGGAGATACAATAAATTTGACAGTATTTTTTGTTTTTAGTTGTGGCCAATCCTAGTATAATATTTTATTAATTTATTTAATTTTATTTTGACATATGAAAGATTTGATACCTCAACTATTGTGTAAATTTTGTGATAAATTGTCGTGTTTGTAACACAATTTGTAATTTTTATTTTGTAATATTCCGCATGATGGACACGTATCCCACCTTTCACCCTTACCCTTATCTTCTTTCACCTTTACCTTCTCCCAACCACCTTTATCTTTTCTCTGCTACTCCTTTCTGCTTCTTTTAATATTTTTATCTTCTCCCCATAGACTAGCTCCAGCTCACCTACTCTCTTCCCCCCATTTCTATTTTTATTCTAAATACCCAATAACCTCTAAGTAATAGTCACCACCAAAACCTTATGGCTCAACTTCTGTCTTTTATTTATTTATTTTTTTTCACAAATTTCTTTTCTAACTCAGTTCGTCTCCCCCTTGATTTCCCTACCATCAACCCAATTCATCTCCCTCAATTCTGGTATTTAAAACCTTGATTTGAAGCCCCTCCCTTTAACATGGCGCTGCCACTGATTTTGGCGGCATCTTAGGCATTTCTCATATGTTCTTATGATTTATTTTTTTGGATGTACTGATGTTGGTTGTTTTCCTTTGAGATGGTTTTCTCTTGGATGTACTGATGTTAATTGTTTCTTGTGAGATGGTTTTTTTTTTTTTTTTAAAGGATAAACATAGAAATATGACTAAAGGCTTGAGTTGGTGAGAGATGTGAAAAAAAGACTGCATAAAGTGTGTGAGACAGTATTTTGGTCTCTTTATTAATTTTTTAAAAAAGACTGTATTTTGGTCTCTTTCTTAATTTTTCTTTCTTCCTATAAAGCTGACCTAACATCTGATAAAAAGACTACATAAAGTGTGTGAGACAGTCATAAAAGCTGGGTATTAACAGGCACCTTAAGGTGCCCATTAACACAACCCTTTATTATAACACAATATTTCACAACTCTCTGTATATCACATCTCTTTTTTTATTTTTTTATTTTTTATATATGTGTGTGTTTGTGTTTATTTATATAAGTATGAATTTATTTATTTTTATATTTATCAACATAAAATTTAAAATACACATATTTTATAAGCCTAAATATTAGCTTAAGTACATTAACCAATGTATTAGCTTATATAACATGTTTTTTAAAACAAAAATCAATTTTTTGACATTTTAAAATTTTTATTGTACTGTCCGAAACATCTAAAATATGCCCGGTACAACCTGGTTTTTTTATGGTATATTTTATAGGTGTACCAATACTAGTTTAGTGGCTGATATAGTATATTTTCCCAGTACGGCCGATACCGGTATGATATTGACTTTAGTGAGTGATTTATAAAGACTATCTATGTATATTATTTAAACAAATCATATGACTCGTTAACAAAGTCATGTGACTAAAATTACATATAAATGGTCACTTAACTGCCTCAGAGTTTTTAACGAGATATCTAGGATCTACATTTCAGATAAGTCGAATCTTCAAATTGTTAGTTAGCACTGCAAAAAATAAAAAATAAAAAATCTAAAAATTGTCTTATAAAATATAGAAACATTTCAAATTCACTTACCGACTGTTCTTGAAACAAGGAACACGTTTTTTCTTTTGTTTTATCCAATTCCAAAGTGATCCCCACCAGTACAATTATTATTAACTAGTAAGTTGTTTATCCGATGCATGGATAATGTTTTTTGTAAGATGGTTTTGGAGAATTTGTACATATATTATAACATAATTATTATAGAACTTTGTTAGTAATGAATTTATCATAAGAAGAAACAATTATAAATTGCACACACATATCCATTATAATTATTCAATTCAATTAATGAGAAATAAAAAAACAACTTTAGAGGAATATTGTAGAATAAAATTTGATATAAAATGTTTCTTTCTTTTTCCCTTAATTTTAAAACAAAATACACAACTCAAACACACATTGTCAATCACATTCTTTACAAAACCCATAAGTCCACAACGTCTAACCTTAACATCAAAATCGTAATTGCTGCTGTCACTCAATATAAAATGCAAATCCTCTTACTTGATTGTAGCTAACTCATAACGGTTACGATTAGATGAGACAATAATGTTGGAGCTAGGTAGGTGGTGTCGAAAGATTGAAAGTAAATAACAATGTTTTTTTTTCATGTATATTTGATATATGATGGAATGAAGGGCTATGGGTAGGTATATAAAGGAGTAGAAGTACAAGAAATGAAAATAGTGAATTAAGATGCAAAGAATTTTGTATGTGATGATGCCAAAAATCATCAGTGAGTCACACGGTCCTCACGTGCTCTAAATAGAACCTGCGTAATATAGACAAAGGAGATTTTGCAGAGAGTACCGGTGTGGAACTGACCAAATACCCTTCGAATGTTAAGTCAGAAAACTTTCACAACTCTAGAGTGCCAAAACTGGGGTAAATTATGCGTACCTTGATTTATGAGGGTTTTAGGGCTTTTATAATAGCGTAGAGCTGGCATTCATTTCTTGGCGGAGAGGGCCTTTCCTTGTAGGGAAGATCCTTATAAACATACGTAATTAGTGGGATTCTTTCCTTATAGGGATTCCCTTGATTAGGGTTAATCGTGGGGTGCAAGATATTTCCTTATATAGATATCCTTGGGGTGATGTCGTTGGCTTATGGCGTTGTCAATTTCGTACAACTTCACATGCGTATGAAGCTGACAGGATCAATGGAGTTGTCAGCTTCTTTGTATGTAACGAGTTTATTTCTTCCTAAAAACACCCTTGTTAGCTGCCCCTTACTCCATGGATCTGTCAATCTTAGCTGACGGGTTGTGGAGTGTAGCTTTCCTTTTACTATTTATCCTGAAAGTTCAAAATGTATATAAAACACCTATGAATGTTTAGACCCCCAATTTACAAATTACCAATTCAAGCTTATCAACAAACAATGTAAGTGCAGAGAATGTAAATAAGCTAAAACAAAATTGATAACATAATCTAAACCAAATAAAATCACATCCATAGCAAAAATTAAATGGCAAAGATTAAGGAAGAGAGATGCAAACACAAGGACAACACAACGATGTGTTATCGAAGAGGAAATCGAAGTCCTCGGTGTAAAACCTCTCTGCCGCCCTCCAAGCGGTCAATAATCCACTAAATAATCAAGTTGGGATACATGAACAACAGAAGACCCTCCAAATTTAATCTACCCAGTGTACCTAAGCCCTCCAAACTCCTACTACAACGAGGTTACGCCGAACCTTTTTATTCTTTAGCTTACCGGATTCCACTATAACCCATAGCATCAACCACTATGAATTGGTCCCTTCCTAATTGCTTCCAAAGCACCAAATAGCTTTCTCACAGATATGGGTATGGTGAGAAAAAGTTTTGGCTAGTGTACCTCTCAAGAGAAAGGGTGAGAGTTGAGGAATTTGAAGATTCATTATGTATAGATTGTGGATGAGTCAATCTTGTTTTTCTCTAGGGTTTCTTTCTTAAAATTCTCTCTGGAAGCTCTCTATATTTCGTGTGTATAAGGGGTATTTATACTGGAGTGAGAAAGGAATACGAAGAGTTAGTTTTTCCATAACAGAGTGAACTGGCGACTTAGCCTCGCGACTTGACTAAGTCGCAAGTCCAAGCCGCGAGCTAACTAAATGGCTAGTCTGGATTTTTTTATCTTGTAGTGCTACAGCTGGCATGATGGTTCAACTTCTCTACATGCTTCACTCGTGTGCATCTTCTGGCAGCTTGCAAGCCGCGAGCCACCCGCGAGATCCAGACTCGAGTCCCTGCTTCACTGCACAGTCTTAAGCATTTCTTCACACTCTCTCATACACTACCCTTACTTGATTCCCATCTAAACACAGGGTTACTAATTGCTAAATTACAAACAAATTTGACACGGAATAAAGCCAACAAGATGGTTGATTAAATTCAACCTTACAATCTCCCCCTTTGGCTATTCCATGATAAAACTCTAAAACAAACTTTAGACTTAACATGTGAGATGGGAACAGTTGAACAAAACTCACTCACACCTAACTCTAGAATCTATGAAGCTCTTGAATCATGAGAACAAGTATCTCCTAAAACACAACAACACAATTTGATCATTGTATGTAGAAAACTTGTAATGCATATGAAGCAAGCACAATGCGGTCAAGCAAAATGGAATAAAGCAATAAACCATGGCTTGACCATACAAGAATCACTATAGAATAGTGACCACAATGCTCATTCACATATGGAATGATCATCCAAACATGCAAGCTAATAAGCTCAATGCAAAGTATCATTTGCATGTCCAACACTCAACCAATGCACAAACATATATGCATCTAGGAACAAGATCCTACTAGGGCACAAAAATGATGTACTTAAAGAAAATGCAAAACATTAAACAACAAGTACTACGCTACAAAGCGATGGTACAAAAGTGATGTAGTAAAGAAAATGCACAATATAAACTAAAAGTGCTTAAAGTTTCTCTCCCTCAAAATGATGAGAAGCTGTGATGCACTTGGAACATATATACTTATAACCTAAAACACTTGCACAAAACACATTAGACCCTCAAGGTAAAACAAGTAATAAAAGGACAAGTATAATGTAACAAGTAAATTGCGATCAAGTAAACATGATGTGAAACATGTGAGCAACTTGATCATACACCAAAACAGTCATAAAGAAATGACTACAATGATCACATAGCAAAGTAAATGATCATCCAAACATGCGTTCAATGAAGCACAATAACATAAGGATGTATGCATGTCCAACATACAAACATGATGCGATGAGAACAACAAAGCATAACTTCAAGCATCATAAAGCCAACAAGAAAACAAAAAAAACAAAGTTTTCTAATTAACAAAATGTCTTCTCCTCCTTGGTCTATGCATCTCCCGTATGGAATATCTCTCCCCCTACAAATGTGCACGAGAAATAGAATTTCTCCCCCTAAGGATGTGCACAAGAGTCATATAGAAATGACAAAACTCTCCGGTATACTACTCTAGAGTATACTCTCTCTCTTTTTGACACAAATAGACAAAGGGGTCAAGGAGAAAAGAGAGCAAGAGATGAAGGTACGAACAATGATAATAATGCATGAGGGGTGCGAGATGAATGAGAAAATGAAGCTCAAACCTAAGACAAAACAAAATGCTACAAAATATAAGATAAAAATGACATGCTAAGATGAAGAAACAAGATATAAATCAATGCATGACAAGGGTAGCAAAAGTGTGTGCAAGAGGTGGCTATGTGCAATGCATGACCATTGCATGGAAAATGCACATATGTGGTGAGGTGTGTTAAATACACAACCAATGAACCAAACATGTTTCTAATGAGGAAACATGAGAAACCCTAAAGTTTGGTACTCATCAGAATCCAAACAAGTGAGAAAATGCCTAAGAGGCATTTTATCAAACACCTAACGTGCACACTATAAACAACAATGTAAAACAATGCATGAAAATCATGAAATCCACTCTTAATACATGTTCTTTTTGCCACAAGGGGCCAATATCCAAAGCAAATCATCAAAAGAAACCAATCCCATACAAAAATTTGACAAAAATTAAGTCTCCCCAACCCCTATGATGAAAATCCCAACCAAGAGCACAAAACTCTCCAAAACATAATCTAAGGATCAAAATTAATGAAAAGAGTTTATAATTACCCTAGAGATGTTAATGGAATGAAAAACCATTCAAATTGATTGAGTTTTGATGTAAAAATAGTGAAATAGAGGTTTAAGAGAGGATGAGAGAGGTTAAAAACAAGTTTCCCATGAAAAGCTCTTTAAAAAGTTGTTTCTGGGCGTTTCGTGACTGGTTAAGTCGCGAAGATTTTCGCGAGTCGCGAGCAAGTCGCGAGTGAGTCACGAAAACTTCTGGATGAGCTCACGGCTGGGGTTTTGCGACTAGCGAGTCGCGAGATGAGTCGCGAAAAACTCTAACACCTGTTTTTCAACATAGAACATGTTTAAACAATGAAAAAAAAAGTAAGTACTAAACATGAACACAAAGAGTGATAAAAATCACTTCCCAAAACATATAAAATGATCAAAAATCTTTTTTGGATTGATCCATATATAGTTGAGCACACACACATCACATTTAAACAAGTACAATCGAACAAATGAATAAGACATTCATTGAACATTAGGCATGTGTGTCGTGTGTGTGTGTATCAAATGTGGAATAGTCCTTAGTCTAGAGTGAAACTTCAATGATCAATTCAATCAAGTCATACACAACTAATACTAAGTCAAATGGTCTATCTCAATTATAGAAATGAACATATATGACCTCTCACAAGAAAATGATTACATATTTTTGAAGTTTTTTATTTGGCTTCTTTACAATTCATAACATTTGATCATTTTGAATCAATACATCTCATTTTGAGATCGATGCCAAAAATTTTTGATATTTCAATTTGATGAATAAGCTTTTGGCTTTTTGGGCATCGTACAATTTCATAAAAGTCGTTTTCCCTTTTTCCTAGTCGAATACTAGTATGTGCGACATCTTTTGCAGCTCATTATCTCTTTTTATTTTGAGATTTACATTGGTTGAGCTCTTTAAGCAAAAAAAATAAATAAATAAAAAAGTGGGAAGAGATATAAGCACAAGTCTATGCATATATCAAAACCAACAAGACTATTGACTAATTATTCATAACAAGCTTGAAAATCGATTTACAACAATCACACATAGATGTCAAGATTTTTCTCACAAAGATAGATGTGCATACATAACA
Source organism: Quercus lobata (assembly GCF_001633185.2). Lineage (NCBI taxonomy): Eukaryota > Viridiplantae > Streptophyta > Magnoliopsida > Fagales > Fagaceae > Quercus > Quercus lobata. The sequence goes on from NC_044913.1 coordinate 30,943,636, forward strand.
AGCTAAGCTTATAAATGCACTAAGCCATTTGTACGAAGGTACTAGGCCAAACTCACATGTGATATGTGCTCAAACATATATGATCAAACTTTTTGAATTTTTCACATTTTATGTGGTTTTGGATTTTTACTCACATAAAACTAAAACATAAAAGTAAGATCACAACAAAAATAATGCATATAAAGAAATGAAAGATGCATAAAATGCATGAAGATATGGCATTTAATGCATGAAATGTCCTACAAAGATCGAAAGAATTAGATTAAGGACCAAAAGAGCAAAAGCTCGACCATAGGAACCCTTCCTCATCTAAACGAAATGATTGTTTGGAATGAGTGTCTCATGAGAACTGAGACGAGGGTTGAAAGAATGAGAACCAGAGATGCACATAGTCAAGGAGTTAAGAACATTAAACACTTTCTTTAATAACATGCTATTTTCACTCAAATCCGGTTTACCCTTTTTAGCACAACTTCCATGAAGCTCAAGTTTCTCTTTTCTTTTGATTATTTTAAGAGCATGAAACTTAGAGCATTGAGGTCTTAAATGACCAAAGGCACCACAATGGTGACATACAATGTGTTTAGGTCCACTAGGCTTTTTGGGAAGGGATCTAACAACATATTTTTGTTCTCTCTTCAACTTATGATATTGAGGTGTTATGTGACCAATCGCATCACAATGGTGGCAAGTTGGAACAAACTTAGATCCATCCAAAGCCTTAGGTTGAGACCTAAACGAAGGCTTTGACTTAACAACCTTTCTCTCCACCTTTTGATTTCTTTTATGTGGAGGAATGTACACCAATTTGTCCTTTGAGGTAGAACACACAATAGGCACAAGATCGGATACCACAACATGATTGCAACAAATATTTTCATCATTTTTAGCAATAGGTTCAGCAATCAAACACTTGTCATGCATTTTAAGAGATTCATTTTCACAAATTAGCTCATCAACAAGTTTGTTAGACAAAACAAGTTTAGCATCCAAGTCCATATTCAAACATTCAAACTCTTTCAGCTTTTCAAGAAAATTTTCAGCAAGTTTCTTATATTTCTCAACCAATTTGTTGGATTCATTGAGCTTAGCAATCAAATCATCCTTTTCACCAAATAACTTGCTCAAATTCTTTTGAAACTTCTTAGCCTTTTTCTTCAAGAGTTTGTCATTTGGAATATCAACAATACCCAATGATTCAATTAACATGTCATCACAATCATGAGGATAAACACTCATAGAGGTATTTTCACAAACACGTGGCATGCTACAATCATCAACATCCAAAATATGCATAGAGGCATACAAAGCACTATCCATGGCAAATAAACATAAAGGGTTAAGGATCACACTTAGGTATTTAAACCACAACAAGTGTACCCGCTCTGATACCAAATGAAAGTTCAAAATGTGTATAAAACACCTATGAACATTTAGACCCCCAATTTACAAATTACCAATTCAAGCTTATCAACAAACAATGTATGTGTGGAAAATGTAAATAAGCTAAAACAGAATTGATAACATAATCTAAACCAAATAAAATCACATCCACAACATAAATTAAATGGCAAAGATTAAGGAAGAGAGATGCAAACACAAGGACAACACAGCGATGTGTTATCGAAGAGGAAACCGAAGCCCTCGGCGTAAAACCTCCCTACCGCCTTCCAATCGGATTCTGCTATAACCCATAGCATCAACCAATATGAATTGGTCCCTTCCTAACTACTTCCCAAGCACCAAATAGCCTTCTCACAGATATGGGTATCGTGAAAAAAGGTTTTGGCTAGTGTACCTCTTAAGGATGTAACAATGTAGAGGGTGAGAGTTGAGGAATTTGAAGATTCACTATGTAAAGATTGTGGGTGAGTCAATCTTATTTTTCTCTAGGGTTTCTCTCTCAAAATTCTCTCTGGAAGCTCTCTATATTTCGTGGGTATAAGAGGTATTTATACTGGAGTGAGAAAGGAATGCAAAGAGTCAGTTTTTCCATAACAAAGTGAACTGGTGACTTGGCCTCCCGACTTGACTGAGTCGCGAGTCCAAACCGCGAGCTAACTGAATGGCCAGTCTGAACTTTTTGTCCTGTAATGCTACAGCTGGCATGATGGTTCAGCTTCTCTGCATACTTCACTCGTGTGCATCTTTTAGTGGCTTGCAAGCCGTGAGCCACCCGTGAGATCCACCCGCGAGTCTCTGCTTCATTGGACAGTCTTGAGCATTTCTTCACACTCTCTCACACATTACCCTTACATGATTCCCACCTAAACACAGGGTTACTAATTGCTAAATTACAAGCAAATTTAGCACGGAATAAAGCCAACAAGATGGTTGATTAAATTCAACCTTACATATCCGTTGGAAAAAAGGGTGCTCATTAATGGCTTCTTGAGCAGATTTTATTAAATGCTAGGACACATGGCATAGGCTGTTGGCCTCGTTTCTGAATAAAGGTGTCGCTTCGTTTCCCGTGCTCTTTTTCCCTATATAGTGCTCACCACCTCTTCTTATTTTTCCTTATTTCATCTTTGCTTATTTCATCTTCACTAATCTTAAGAGAGAGAGAGCTGTCATTTCATCACCTTCGCTGCCGTCAACTTGCTAATCTTGTCACCTTCACGGAATCGTCTATTAATCTTGTAAGTCCTCTTCTCTTTTCATTCATTTTTTATTTCCGTTTCTCTAGTTGGTCGTCACTTCTATAGAGAGACCCGTCAAATAGGTTCTTAGAATACTTCCATCACTTGTAGGTGAATAGATGTTAGGAGATAAAGAACCGACGAGTGAGTAGTCGTCGTCAGTCCGTAAGGGAGCAAGCTACGATGAAGTCTACCCATTAGGTCATGGGCCCGAAGAGGGCTTATCCTGGTCTTTAAGGAGAGAACCGTTTGCCCATTCTTTGGATTATGACGGAGAGGAAGTAGAGGAAAGAGAGGGAGATGAGGAAGAGTTCGACAAGGGAGAAGGGGAGAATGAGAGGGAGTGCGAGGGAGAAGATGACGAAGACAAGGGTGAAAGTGATGAGAGAGCTCCTAAGGGAGGAAGTTTAGGAAACTCAAGGGATGGTTATACGATATAGATAGTCAACGACTTCAAGCCGATGATGACAACTAACATTTTCAAAAAATTACGAGATTGTTACCAAATCCCTGATAACATTCCAATCTGTCTGCCCAGGAAGTTTGAAAAGTGCTACTTTTGGGAAAACTGTGGGCGTCAGCATGTATGATGCCATGTTTGCGGCAGGATTGGGATTACCATTGACGGCATTACACCGTCAGTTGGCCATTTTCCTAGGTCTATCTGTCAACCAAATTGCCCCTAATGCTTAAAGGATATTCGTAGGGGCTGAAATCCTTTGGGGTCGTCTTAGTGGGGGAAACTGTCAGCTTACTGTAGACAAGGTCTTTTGGTACTACAGATCCCAACATATCTCCTCGTCTAAGGGGATATATCATTTTGCAGCGAGGAAGAAGACATATAGGCTGGTGTCGGACATGCCCGACTCTAATAGAAATTGGAAGGGTAAATACTTTTTTGTCCAAGTGACGGACTAGGTATGCCGTCCGGAAGAGTGGGTGACGATGCCTTATGGTTTTGACAATACTTGAGGTATTATCAAGGATTCAGGTCTCGCATTGTCCGCATTTTCACTTTTTCTTTATTTATTTGTTTAAGTGTTTAACTTCGTCTGCTTTTTTCTCTTTTTCAACTATTGTTCGTCTGCGTATAACCGACGAGCAAAAGGCTTTCATCTGTCGGGTGCTTGGGATCCCTTTTGACAAACGAAAGTGCAGGGACTTGATCACCCTCGACACGTTGCATGCCTACTGTGGTGGTCCTATGCCGACGCCTGCAGCTCGTAGACTAAACACATACTCCCATCAGCGTAAGTTCTTATTCCTTTGCTTCTTTCTTCCCATTGTCTTCTTTTCGTCTGCTTATCTAACGTCTGTCTCTTACCCTTTGTAGAAATGGAGGCAGTGAGGCAAAGAGTTTTGATAAGGGCGTCAGTCATGGAACACAAGCAGAAGGAGAAGGAGGGGGCCTCCTCGTCAGCTCCCAAGGTCATCATCAAAGGATCATCCAAGTGAAAGAATGAGGGGAAGGACGACCGTCCACTCAAGAAAGGGCCGGGCACTCCTGCTAGTGACAAACAGTCGAAGTAGCTGTCATCTCCCAAACGCAGCCATGAAGCTAGTAAGGGTTTAATGAGAGTGATCGGTCCCGTCACCCAAGGAACTATTCGTCATCTTCTCACGCATAAGGAACATGTCGTTGACATGGTTGAGTCAATCATCAAGGAGATGGACTTGGACCCTTGTGCCGAGCAAATGACGGAAGACTTAGGGGCGTCGGGCCTCTTTGACCTAGCCAGGGTATGTTTTTCTCATACTTTGTTCCATTTCATGTTTTCTTCCCTTGTTGACGGCTGTTTTTTATTTCAGGCGTTGGTGCACATGAAGTCCAGGACAGGTGCATCGCTGGAGAGGGAATGATCTGTCAGCTCTAGAAGTGTCAAGATATTCAAAACAAGGAGATGGATCAATATAAGGAGGCCATCTGCACCCTTAAAAAGGAGCTGACGGCTGTTACTAAAAAATTGAAGCAAGAATCCTATCTCTGAGAGAAGGCGCAGAAGGCCAAGGAAAGCTTAGAGTTGGAGCTGATGACCCTTCTTGAGCTGACGGAGAAGGCCAAAGTCGACGCCGTGGTGGATTTTAAGACCTTGTAGTCTTTTATTGATGTGTGTGCCATCTACTATGGTGAAGGTTTTGATGACTGCCTGAAGCAGGTTGGGTTTGTTTATCCAGACCTTGACTTGTCCAAGATCTCCATGGATGACCCGGAGCCGACGACTCCTGCAAGTGGTGACACTGTTAGTGAGAAGATCGATGACTCTACTTAGTTAGAGTGGGATCCAAAAGGTGACAGTGTGATTCTTGCTCAACCTACTGTCAAAGGACTTGTTATTCCCTTGGTTCCATCTGCTGATAACCCTCATTCAAAAGATGCTGAGAGCCCTTCTGCCTTGGATGCTGAGATCCCTTCCTCCCAGGATGCCCAGAACCTTTCAGTATGGTTTTAATTTTTTAACCTTTTTTTATCCCATCTTATTTTCAGACAATGTTAAGTGCCCTTTTTGTTTTTGGGCTTTGTTGTAAACACTTCTTTTAATTTATGGCGTCGGTTTTATACTTTGTTATTTTATCTGTCACTCTTGGTATGCTTTTGTTATGTGTTGATTCTTATTTTGAGATATGCATATGTCCGTCCATCTTTGTGCATACATGTTAGGATGCACTTGTCCCCTAAAGGAATTAGTGAATAATTGGGATGAACCCGTCTATTTTGGTGAACTCATCCACTTATAGACTTAATAATGAACTCTTTCACTTATAGACCTAATAATGAACTCGTTTACTTGTGGACTTAATGATAAACTCGTTCACTTGTGGACTTAATAATTTCAATGCATCCCCATGGGATAAACTTGCCCACTTGTGGACCTAATAATGAACTCGTCCACTTGTGGACTTAATAATTTGAAGGCATCCCCATGGGATGAACTCGTCCACTAGTGGACCTAGTAATGAACTTGTCCACTGGTGGACTTAACAATTTTAAGGCATCCTAATGGGATGAACTTGTCCACTTGTGGGTTTAATAATTTCAATACATCCCCATAGGATGAACTCGTCCACTTGTGGACCTAATAATGAACTCGTCCACTAGTGGACTTAATAATTTCAAGGCATCCCCATGGAATGAACTCATCTACTTGTAGACTTAGTCACAGATGTAGTTTTGTAGAGGCACATACATACACAGGTCATATTTGAATAACTCCTCTTATTATGATAAACTAGCATTTAACCTGCGCAATGCGCAGGGCAAATTTTACACTTCTAAAATACCATCAAATTGACATAACAATACAATAAAATACAACAATTAATATGTTTATTAAAGGCTTTGTTTTAATAATGCCAATCAATTCAAAAAACAAAAATTACAATTGTGTGATGTAGAGTCAGGTTCAATAACAATGTCAAAAGTCCAAAATTCCCCATAGCAAAAAATAAAGTCTAAGTACTTATTAACCAAAGCAACATCTAGTGAGCAAATCCATATTCTAGCTAGGCCTAATGTACTATAAATGCCAGCTCTGTTTCACTTGGATGAATTGAGTCATCATCAGCCACCTGCAAAAACTATAGCACATATGTAGAACCCCCTCAAATGGATTCTTTGGTGTGCTAAATGGGTGATTGTTGTCCAACTGGAGGCAATAGCATAATGAAGACCTATTTAAATGTAACCTTTGAAATAATAGAAACTAATACAACCTTTTGAGCTCCTTGTAAGGAGAACATATTCAATAATAATATAAGGTAAAATTCCAATGTATAAATACAAAGAAACAATATTTTAATTTCCATTGGTAGAAAGTAAGTGATTGATAAGAGAAAGCATAACTGATATAAAAAAGAACTTTGATGTACTTATAAGTATTATAAGATCTTTTATAGACTTAGCACTAAGCAACAGATTGATGTAGATGCCAAAGATTGTTGTTCTAGTCTTAAATAGATATAAATAAATAAATAAAGCATCAAACGTGGTTAACAATTGAAAATTTTAATATATAAACAACATCTAAATTAAATCTGTGAAAAGTTGAAAACCATAAAAGAACAAAGAACCTAAAACAAAATTGGAAAAGAAAAATAAATTCATATTTTTTCTTTGCTAGGTTACAATTTGCTCAATCTATTATAGTCTGAATTCTAAGAATGCATCTTACAATCCTAGCCACCAAATTTCCACTATGGAAGTTTTAAGTGTGTAATGGTCATAAGCATTATAGTGTCAAGAGATTTTTTTTTTAATAATTAAAAGCACATAGTTCTTGTAATTCAAATGGTTTTATTTTTTGATAAGTTGTAATTCAAGTGGTTCTTTAGAAAATTATACTAAACCGATGTCCAAAGTTGAAGCACATACAAGCTAGAGGAATTGAATCTAAAATCTCATCTTTACAAAATTTAAACACATCAAGCAGTTTGGATATTTTCTGTTTTCTTAACTTTTTACATCAGACTATGAGAGAATAGAGGTAAAATTTCTTATTTTCACCAAGTATAGACATTTCCTTCACTTTAGATAGACTACTAATTCTACTTTAATTACTTATCAAAAAGAACTTTGAAAGAAAAACACTTCCATTTCTGCACAAACAACATAAAAAAATAAAAAATAAAAAATAATTTCTCAGTTGGTACAAACTACTTTCTATTCTTCTCAAATAGCACTTGAATTTACATATCCAAAAATTGGGTTTTATTAAATACTCCAGAATATGTAAAAAAAAAAAAAAATCAAAATCAAAACTCAGTAAATAATTAATTATTTTCATTCATATACCAAAGCAGCAATACCTGAATAACCTTCTAAAATATAAGCCTTTTTCTGTTCTTCATGAGCAAAATTCTAGCAATGCAAAACAGCTACCAGTTCAACTTCTAAAGGATTTTCAAACTGTCTTTTTTTTTTTTTTTTTTTTGCATAGCAGTCATTGGAAGAAACACTGAATTTCCTATAACGGCACCCACTCCTGTAGCTCCCAACTACTAAAAATATCTTCCTGTGGTGGTTAATTGTGCATTGTACCCCGGTTTTGTGCACTATTTTATTGCTGATGAACTGACGGAATTCGTCCAAAAGCAAACTAAATTTCAGTTATTGAAAACAACTGAAATAAAAAATTTATTCAATTCGAAATGAATCTGTTTGACTGCCAAATGTATATTGAACAATATATAAGAAAACCTTGGATAAAAAAAATTACATTAGCTCACATTTTTTTTTTAAAAAGGTTGACTTATGAATCCAAAATCTTCTCAACTACATTACCACCAACAAATCATTTCACTTGTCCTTACTAAATTTGCTTGCAAATACGTAAATTGACTGCTTACAAATAAAGAAAATATACATCGTTACACACCTGTGATATAAAAGACACAATAACCAACATCTTGAGTTATTCTTGTTACAGTACAACGTTATGGGAAAACAATGCACTTCAAAACACTAAACTAAGTGGCATAATCTTTAATGGGACGTTGTAGGCGTCAAGACCTATTATAAAAATATGAAGAATGGAAGTATTTGCCTATTTTAAAAATACTAAACATTGATATATGAAATAGCAAATGAGTTCCACTAACCATTACATATATCATGAATTCCATCCAACACATGATATACATTATTAATTTAACCAACTTTGAAAGCAATACAATATATATATATATATATATATATATATATATATTTATATTTATATGAATAAAATTTCTACTTTGATTTTAGTTTATTTTTTTAGTTTTGTTTTAGCCCTACTATCATATAGTATATCTTCAATTTGTTATGCCTTCCAAAAAGAAAAATAAGAATAATATTATTACATCAAAACCAAAATAATTAGATTGGCTAAAGAAACAAAAAAAAAAAAATATATATATATATATATATGTATATTTTAAATCTTATAGTTGAAGGTAATAATTCTTTACTACAAATTGGCAGGACTGATAAATACAAATATTTATGCATGTGCACATTTATATACCTTGCTACCCCTTTTTTTAACCATGCCAAAATTCCAATGAGATAATTATGATAAAGCTTTAATCATCTCAAAACAGAATAAAAGTACTTACAGATCATGCTCTTAAAAAAATTCCAAGGCATAGGTAGGAGCTTTCCCTATGAATGACCTCAAGCTATGTATCCACACCCAATTTTGCATCCCACCTTGGCTGTGGGAAATTTTAGACCAACTCTGTAAAAAAAAAAAAAAAAAAAAAA